>NC_137694.1:178408216-178630635 GCF_964034855.1 Anser brachyrhynchus | reverse complement strand
CTTTCCTTTCCTTTCCTTTCCTTTCCTTTCCTTTCCTTTCCTTTCCTTTCCTTTCCTTTCCTTTCCTTTCCTTTCCTTTCCTTTCCTTTCCTTTCCTTTCCTTTCCTTTTCTTTTCTTTTCTTTTCTTTTTTCTTTTCTTGCCTTGCCTTGCCTTGCCTTGCCTTGCCTTGCCTTGCCTTGCCTTGCCTTGCCTTGCCTTGCCTTGCCTTGCCTTGCCTTGCCTTGCCTTCCTTTTCTTTCCTTGCCTTCCTTTTCTTTCCTTGCCTTCCTTTTCTTTCCTTGCCTTCCTTTTCTTTCCTTGCCTTCCTTCCCTTGCCTTTCCTTCCCTTGCCTTTCCTTCCCTTGCCTTTCCTTCCCTTGCCTTTCCTTCCCTTGCCTTTCCTTCCCTTGCCTTTTCTCCCTTGCCTTTTCTCCCTTGCCTTTTCTCCCTTGCCTTGCCTTGCCTTGCCTTGCCTTTCTTGCCTTGCCTTGCCTTTCTTGCCTTGCCTTGCCTTGCCTTGCCTTCCTTTTCTTTCCTTGCCTTCCTTTTCTTTCCTTGCCTTCCTTTTCTTTCCTTGCCTTCCTTCCCTTGCCTTTCCTTCCCTTGCCTTTCCTTCCCTTGCCTTTCCTTCCGTTGCCTTTCCTTCCCTTGCCTTTCCTTCCCTTGCCTTTTCTCCCTTGCCTTTTCTCCCTTGCCTTTTCTCCCTTGCCTTGCCTTGCCTTGCCTTTCTTGCCTTGCCTTGCCTTGCCTTGCCTTGCCTTGCCTTGCCTTGCCTCCCCTTCCCCTTCCCCTTCCCCTTCCCCTTCCCCTTCCCCTTCCCCTTCCCCTTCCCCTCCCCCTTCCCCTTCCCCTTCCCCTTCCCCTTCCCCTTCCCCTTCCCCTTCCCCTTCCCCTTCCCTTCCCTTCCCCTTCCCTTCCCCTTCCCCTTCCCCTTCCCCTTCCCCTTCCCTTTCCCTTTCCCTTTCCCTTTCCTTTTCCCTTTCCTTTTCCCTTTCCCCTTCCCTTCCCCTTCCCTTCCCCTTCCCTTCCCCTTCCCTTCCCCTTCCCTTCCCTTTCCCTTTCCCTTCCCCTTCCCTTCCCCTTCCCTTCCCCTTCCCTTCCTCTTCCCTTCCCCTTCCCTTCCCCTTCCCTTCCATTTCCCCTCCCTTTCCTTTCCCTTTCCTTTCCCTTTCCTTTCTTTTCCTTTCCTTTCCCTTCCCTTTCCCTTCCCTTTCCCTTTCCCTTTCCCTTTCCCTTTCCCTTTCCCTTTCCCTTTCCCTTTCCCTTTCCCTTTCCCTTTCCCTTTTCCTTTCCCTTTCCCTTTCCCTTTCCCTTTCCCTTTCCCTTTCCCTTTCCGGTTGTTATATGATTATTCATTTTTAATTATTTGAAGTTTAGAAACAGATTTTGATATTTCATTCATCTTTTCTAAAATTCTAATTTTCTGGATCTGTGCAGTAAAATAAACATTTATTTCCTTTGTGTCTATATGTAAATATAACCACATATAACATATGTAATTATGCTCATGCAAACACAGGTTAATCTGAGTTAGTTTCAGAAAAAAATTGTTTTCTCCTTCATTCTCATAACATTCTCTCTTTAGCACATCATGAGAGGATGTGTGTTTTTTTTGAGGTCACAAGAAGTCATATATTTCTGTCAAAATACATGATTATCAAAGCATCAGTCATGTAACAGAGATGTTATAACAGTGGAACAATATGAATATGTCACTATCATAACCACTGAGAATGGTCACCAGCACAGCGGTTTGCATTATATCATGCAAGATCAGAATCCCTGAGTACTCCATTAGCAGTTACCTGGTTTGGCTTTCATGGTCCTTGGCAGAGCATATAAAAGAAGTAATTAACTACACTGTTAGAAGCTCTCCTTGTATACTTTCACTTTGAATGTTCAGGTTGAACAGTATCAATATTTTTTTTCTGTTGATAACATTTATCTATAAGGGTCCTTTGTCTGAACTAAGCAATATAAGATTTTCAGTTTCTTACTAAGAATCATTTTGACTAATTACATTACAAGAAAAAAAAATGTGTGTGTGTGTGGGGGGGGAGAGACAGAAGAATGAAATAACACTTACTATACATCCTGATTGTGATTCATCATAAAGTAGGTTGCATACGTGAATATCATTTTGCGTACGGTCCTCAGTTGAAATAATGTTTTTATATATTGAATCATGCTATTTCTCCATAGTATTTCCAGGTGCAAAGGAAGATAAAGGTAGCTAATTAGGTATAAGTATATTTTCATCAAAGCTTACGTATCAGTAAGGTGATTTTTTTTTTTCATTTTTTCCTTCTTTTAGTAATCATAGATTTAAAATGGCATTCTTCCTGAGCTTTATCCCACTAAAAAGGATTTTAGTACGAATTCTGAGTGAAAGCTGAAGTAGTAATCATAGATTTAAAATGGCATTCTTCCTGAGCTTTATCCCACTAAAAAGGATTTTAGTACGAATTCTGAGTGAAAGCTGAAGTGTTAGTAGAAAATACACCTCTGACAAATTTTGTGGTTGTTGAAAATAAGTTCTTTATGAATTCCATACAATCCATCTGGATTAATCAGAGTTTGGATGAAAAAGACAGAAAAGGAAAAACAAACAAACCAAACAATCAACCAAACACAAATTACAAATTGACTAATAAACCGTATGCAAAAATATTTTTTTTTTTTCCCAATACTGAAAATATTTTGATAGAAACAAACTCTTTTAAATCAGATCTAAAAATAATATCTCAAAAACTTTTTATTTTCTAATGAGCTGAAGACCTTTTTTTCCAAATATTCTAAATTCTATTCTTATTATCTTTGCCATATTTCAATGAAAGTACATTCTACCTTCTACAGTCTGTTAGGTTTACACACTGCAATTTTTTTTTTATATTTTTTTTATTCCTGGCTTGATGATTATATTCCTTTTCAGGAGAGATAAGTTTTAACATTATCTAATAGGAGTGTTGGTGCACTGGTTTTGAACAGCTGCCATAGTCCTTACCAGGGTTGTTTGCATTACTAATCTGAGTAAAATGAACAAGATAATGAATATAGTCACTGTAATTTGTGCATTTCTGTATCTCTGTGTGGTTAGTGAAAACTGGCAAAGGTTTAATTAAGTTGCTAGGGTTGTTTTTTTCTTTGTTTGCTTGCTTGTTTTTTAAGAGGAGAACATTTGAAAACTGACAAAAGATAAAGGTACAGAACACCATGGAAAGTGATGGGGGAGGCTGGAACTGTTATTTAGGTAGAACACTGATGAGTAGTCCATTAGTGATGAAATTGAATAGTCTGACCAGCCTAGGTTCTCATGTGAAAATTAAAACTGTTTCTGGGCATTTCAAATACATAAAAGATTATGATTCTTTATGTTAATATCATTAAAAAAAGGAAAAGTGCATACATTCGGGATGTTTTAGAACAAGTTTGAGAGCTAATGGCAATAAATACGACAGTCACTATCAGGCTGCAAATGGGTCGTTCTCATCTTTTGCTATTCTTCCCTTCTGCCTACTCAGCTTCGAGTTCTAAATCACTATGAACAGTATGTTGTGTTTTAGTTGGAAATATGTGTATGTATTCCACAATATAGCATAGCCTCTTTCTCTTCTTATTTCTATAATAGACAGGATCTAGGATTCAATGTGTAGTCTTTTACAGTGTAAAACTGTCACAGGGCAGCATGGTCAAGTTTGTGTCATTTTATTGTATCATTTTCCAACAGAAACATTCAGGAATTGTGACTCCAACTTGAAGAAATCATAAATTTTAGGGTGTTTTTTGATTGATTGGAATTGGTAATTCAGGTCTTTAAGCTCTCCCTCAACAGTGAAGGCTGCAAATTTGCTCAATGTGGAGTGAAAATTTAGCATCTGATATAGTCACTTGATTCTGAGAGCTGAGATTATGGGAAGAATGAATAAATAAATAAATAGATTAATTACGATGTACACATACACACCATTTCCTAAAGAATCAGTAGAAAAAAAGTACAAATATACCATAGGATACTCCAATTGTTCTGAATGTCAGTAATGGGCTGGAATTTCATATTTTTACTGTTTCTCTGCAGGATCCCTGAAAACACTACATTATGAAACTTTCCTCACAGCCATAAGAAAATGTAAAGAATGCTTGTTTCTTATATCCATATCCCTAAAATGAAGAATAGAAGAGAAAAACAGTTTCTGACAAAAAAAAAAAAAAAGTCAGCTTGATGTCTTGTATCATTTTGAGTTCTTTTCATATATTAATGCATTATTGAAACATAAAACACAAACACATAAAATAAATAATTTTCTTATACAGGAAAAAAAGAGCTGAAAAACATTTGGAATGAGAATGTAGAACACGACAGGTCTGCATCTTTTTGTTTTTGTGTGATAACTTTAGATTGGCCTCATTTTACAGAAAAGATTTGTGAAGATCACCCAAATTTTCAGAATAGTTAAATAAGATATGTTTCCCTTTTTCATTCTGGACAAATAATACTAGTTTGTCATTTCAAAAGAACTTACTTCAGCAAAGTTATGTCTATACAGCAGAACCTAAGAGCACATCCTAGTTCCCAGGTCTGTCTGCTTGTGCTGGCCATGTCCTGAATCCACAGTGGACTAGCGCATGCATATGAATAGCTTCAACACAATGTTGTGCCATGGTGTGTGCACATGGATTAGGCTGGGACTGTGATGCACAGTGGCCACGTCTGTATTACTGACTAAAAGGGGATTAGAAACTATACCATGTGGCTAAGGAGTTTCTGGTATCCACACTACTTAGAGCTACCCCCAGTGTTAGCAGAAGTGCTTTTGAGATGTCCAAAACAATGAGCAATCTGACAATTCAGCAGAGTGGATGAGTAAGGATCAATTGCTCAGGTTCAACCCCCTGGCCTGTTCTTATTTAACAGTGAAAATATATCCCTCTGCCTGTTCTGGATGATCAGTGAACCCAAGATGGGTCACAGCAGGCATTAGCAAATATAGCCAAAGCCAAAGATGTGGCCAGATAGAAGAAAGAACAACTGTCTGGTTCAAAGTTCTGTGTGTAAACAGCAGAAATATAATTGGCTTGTACCCCAGCATGTGCAGAGATAACAGGCAGTTTCTTATATTTTGTATTGCATTCACATCTGAAAGTCCTGGCTTACTCAGCCTGAATGAGGAGACACCAGCCTGCACTGCTGACGGCTTTGGGCAGGGGCAGTGTGATGGGTATGTGGGGAGAAAGGGAGATGTGAGATGAGAGTTTGGACTCTTAAGGTATTCTTTTTCTCACTTATCTTCAGGCAGGCTTTAGACCTGAGCTATTGAGTAACTGAAGCCATGGTCTCTGCAGAAATCAGGCTGAAGCCAAACCACCTCTGCATCTGCTTAAATATGCTTAAGTTTCCATATCTCCACAAAATTTAATTAAAATTGTTCTCCTCCTGCAGGTAGGTCTTTTTGAATTCATCTTTGAATAGTTTCAATGAGCCTAAATATTGAATTCACAAGCCTGATCTATCAAAACTTTCTGTCTGACCTTGTTCTATGCAACCAGGGGTGTGAGATATGAAATATTTGGGAAATTACTGCTTCACTTAGCATGCAGACAGATTCCTATATATATATATATTTTAAGCTTTCCAACATGCCTCAGAGTTTTGTCTAGCTCTTGTACCCCTGGCCTTTGTGCTCAGGAAAATAAAAATGGTAAGAGTTGTTATTTTGAAAAAGGAGCCAAGGAATCCATTCCTGGACAATTGATGATACACACTGTAAAGATGGTGCCAATATACTCCCTTCCATTGTTCCTTTGCCCTGAGCAAAATGAGAACATCTTGTGAATGTAGGGAAGATCTGCTTGAAATTATGTGTTAAATTATGCTCTAAATTATGCACATTTATTAGATGATACAAGAGGCCTATTACCCCTCTTTTTCCAAGAGCTGATCTGAGCACAGGTCAGTCAGACCTAAAATCTGTTCCTGTAAACTAGGCTTATCTCAGTATAATTCCCTGAGTATTAAATCAACTAAACGGTTATTTTCTGTTCAATGTCAATTTTTTTTTTTTTTTTTTTTTTGTGAATAAAGGTAGCTGGTAGCATTTGCTTATTTTGTGAATGGAGGTTATGGGTATTTTTCTTGCTCGATCCATTCAATTTTATTTTGAGCAACAGAGCAGTGTTAGGATATCAGAAGTCAGCATAAATTAACATAGTTAATTTTATGAGACACTTGAAGGAAGTAGCTGTACTGTATGTAATCTATGTGCATGTGTCAACTCTGATTTTCCATATTTCTGTGTAAAATATTTTTAGGCTTAAATTAAGTCATTATTTTCTGCAAGATAATATATATATTTTGAAATTACAGATGAGCTAAAGTCTGTATTTTTAGAGCATAGGTTATAAAATCGCAATAACTTAATTAAGAGTCTCTGCCTAGAAACTTAGCAATCAGTGGGATTTCTCCAGGATAGGATATCTGGTATCTGCTTGAGTCATCAAAGCAGTGGGCTGTTGCAGCCATTCACTGAGTAGCTCTGGGTTCTGTAATGAAGCTGATGCTATCTTTATGCTCTACCTGAAAAACAAGGAATATTTGTTCCTAAGCAGTTAGAAAATAAAAAAGCACAGAAATATTTTACGTCAGTATTATAACAGAGTTTTTTCTTACCCTACAATTCTGAAAGGCAATAAATTATTCCTAACAAAGATCACCATACAAGATTTGAACAATTTTTGCTGAGTTTTTAAATTAAAATGTTTTCTCAGAAAGACAAATATAATCTCCTTTGTAATTTAAAGTCCTGGATGATATCATTAAACCCAATAACATCTGTGATTTCTTCAGGGAGAGTTTAATCAGTTTGTTGTGACATGGTACCAGGAACTCAATTGTGATTGATCACTACTGTTCAAGAACTGGCCAGAAGGGAGTCTGAACAAATCATTTCAACAGTGCCTCAGAGCTGCAGAACCTCAGACAATCAGAAGCCTCTTGAAGCAGGCAGAAATATAAGCAGGCTGAAGGAATGAAAGGGTTTCCAGTGACTCTGTAAATACTGCCTTTGGCATGGCCAGGGGAACTTCCATTATCTCGTTACTCAGTGCATTGGTTCTCAAGATTGGATGAAGGGTAAAATAGATCAGTTTCTGAGGCTGCCTTACTACTAGTTGTAAAGTATCAGTGAATTTTCAGGAAACTTAAAAAACATTCTTTGTATGAAAAGTATTTTCCTATGGTCCTGCCAGTCTGTACAAAGTATTTTCTTTTTCCCTTCCCTTCCCTTCCCTTCCCTTCCCTTCCCTTCCCTTCCCTTCCCTTCCCTTCCCTTCCCTTCCCTTCCCTTCCCTTCCCTTCCCTTCCCTTCCCTTCCCTTCCCTTCCCTTCCCTTCCCTTCCCTTCCCTTCCCTTCCCTTCCCTTCCCTTCCCTTCCCTTCCCTTCCCTTCCCTTCCCTTCCCTTCCCTTCCCTTCCCTTCCCTTCCCTTCCCTTCCCTTCCCTTCCCTTCCCTTCCCTTCCCTTCCCTTCCCTTCCCCTCCCTTCCCCTTCCCTTCCCCTTCCCTTCCCCTTCCCTTCCCCTTCCCTTCCCCTTCCCTTCCCCTTCCCTTCCCCTTCCCTTCCCCTTCCCTTCCCCTTCCCTTCCCCTTCCCTTCCCCTTCCCTTCCCCTTCCCTTCCCCTTCCCTTCCCCTTCCCTTCCCCTTCCCTTCCCCTTCCCTTCCCCTTCCCTTCCCCTTCCCTTCCCCTTCCCTTCCCCTTCCCTTCCCCTTCCCTTCCCCTTCCCTTCCCCTTCCCTTCCCCTTCCCTTCCCCTTCCCTTCCCCTTCCCTTCCCCTTCCCTTCCCCTTCCCTTCCCCTTCCCTTCCCCTTCCCTTCCCCTTCCCTTCCCCTTCCCTTCCCCTTCCCTTCCCCTTCCCTTCCCTTCCCTTCCCTTCCCTTCCCTTCCCTTCCCTTCCCTTCCCTTCCCTTCCCTTCCATTCCCTTCCCTTCCCTTCCCTTCCCTTCCCTTCCCTTCCCTTCCCTTCCCCTTCCCTTCCCCTTCCCTTCCCCTTCCCTTCCCCTTCCCCTTCCCCTTCCCCTTCCCCTTCCCCTTCCCCTTCCCCTTCCCCTTCCCCTTCCCCTTCCCCTTCCCCTTCCCCTTCCCTTCCCTTTCCCTTCCCCTTCCTTTTCCCTCCCCTTCCCCTCCCCCTCCCCTTCCCCCTCCCCCTCCCCTCCCCCTCCCCCTCCCCCTCCCCCTCCCCCTTCCCCTTCCCCTTCCCCTTCCCCTTCCCCTTCCCCTTCCCCTTCCCCTTCCCCTTCCCCTTCCCCTTCCCCTTCCCCTTCCCCTTCCCCTTCCCCTTCCCCTTCCCCTTCCCCTTCCCCTTCCCCTTCCCCTTCCCCTTCCCCTTCCCCTTCCCCTTCTCCTCCCCCTTCCCTTTCCCCTTCCCCTTCCCCTTTTCTTCTTCCATATTCTTAGATAACCAAAGAAGGCTTTGTGTGCTCATTTCTGTGCCATTGACAATTTACATTGGATATATAATTTAATAAGCTATCCCTATATTAATTCAATCTCATGGCTGTTCTAGAAAGCAATCACTTTAAAAATATCTAATTCAAGGCATGAAGTCATTGTGAAAATCAAGAGACCACCAGAACAGAATCTTGTTATCTTCTTGTCTTCTTGTATTTTACATTTTGCGCAAATCTCTCCGTAAGAAATCTTTTATTTTTTATTTTTTTTTTTTTTATGTAACTATTCATAACAACCAAGATCCCTGAAGGGCTTCTATTTAGTTTGCACATAATGATATCTGTGCCATCACACCTTAAACCAGTAACATTATTAATACTGTTAAATGTTTTATCGTAGGCCACTTTTTTTTTCTTTTTTTCTTTTTGAGATGACCTGAAATGATTATACTGCACGATATCTTAATACAGAGAGAATCATAGCCTCAACATTTTCTCCAGGTATCTCAGAACACCTGCATGCCCCAACAGGTTATCAGCCCCTAAGATGGTTATGGCAGCATTTTGCTGACCATGATAAAATCTGCTTTTTTTTCTTTTTTTTTTTTTTTTTCTGGTAATTTAACTGAAACAAACTCTAATAGTTGATTGAAAACATGTTTTCCCTATCTCAAATATTTTCTCTAAGCCCTAATTATTGTTTCTTTCCCTTCTTTTCTCTCTCTCTATTTTTAATTTGGACACTAGACAAGTATTCTATATCCTAGCAATGGATTTTCTAGTGTTGTTTAATAGTTTTCTACTTCTCTTCGTCACCATGAGCTATTTAGTTTTCCCAATTACCCTTCTCCCAAGTTGTTTATTTCCAAAATATTGTCCTTTATGCTGTATATTGAAATAGCAAAGTGGAAAGACAGGAACAGATAAAGTACACAAAAGGATCATTGAAAAGAATAAATACTGAAACATTTTAAAGGTCATTTGAATATATATTCATATATATATTGGAAATTAAAGCTTTCATATCTAAGACAGAGAAAACTGCTTAGATGGTTACCTTCCCAACAAGAAGGAGGTAAGAAAGTGTACACTTGCTCTGCTTCCCAAAATGAGTTGTTATAAGCTTTTGAAAACCTAGAAAATTTTAGTAGAATGCCCTCAGTCTTCCAGTCTCCTTCCAGTAGAACAAATATTTAGCATCCTTTATGAACTCCACCTTCTCCTAGATTGTTAATTTTACGTATTATAACAAGTTTTTATGTACTTAAAATAGATAATTTTGTATGTATTTTACAAACTTGTAGTGGGTTTACGTGGCAAGGTTTTGGTAGCAGGGGGCCATAGGGGTGGCTTCTGTGAGAACAATCCAGAAGGTGCCCCATGTTTGGTAAGGGCCCTACTGCTGACCAGAGCTGAGCCAATAAGTGATGTTATTTTACGCCTCTGTGAGAGCATATTTAAGACAGGGAAAAAAAAAAATGCTGGGCCACACAGCAGCTGGGAGAGTGAGAGGAGTGAGGAACAGCTTTGCAGGCACCAAGGTCAGTGAAGAAGGAGGGGGAGAGGCGCTCCAGGCGCTGGAGCAGAAGTCCCCTGTGGCCTGTGGTGAGGACCATGGTGAAGCAGGCTGTCCCCCTGCAGCCCATGGAGTACCATGGTGGAGCAGGGTTCCATGCTGCAGCCCGTGGAGGAGACCACGGTGGAGCAGGTGGACCTGCACTGATGGAGACTGCTGCCTGTGCAAGACTCCTGCCAGAGCAGATTCCAGGCCAGACCTGTAGCCCATGGAGAGAAGACCACGCAGGAGCAGGTGACCTGGCAGAAGCTGCTGCCCGTGGGGGATCAAGTTTGGAGCAATTTGCTCCTGAGAGATGGACCCCGTGGTATGGACCCATATCTGGAGCAGTTCTTGAAGAGCTGCTGCCTGTGAGGAGCCTGTGACGGATCAGTTCAGCAAGGACTGCATCCCGTGGGAGGGACCCCACAGCACAGGGGACAAGAGTGACTGAGAAGGAGAGGCGAAGAAGTGCTATAGACTGACCATAACCCCCATTCCCCTGTTCCCCTGTGCCGCTCAGGAGGAGGAGGTGGAAGAGGGTAGATGGGGTGGAAGGTGCTTTTGGTTTCTTTCCTTTGTTTCTCACTTCTCTAGCTTGTTAGTAAAAAGCAATAAATCTTACTATCTCCCTACACTGTCTGTTTTGCCCGTCACAATAATTACTGTGCAATCTCCCAGTCCTTATCTCAACCCTTGAGCCCTTTTCATCGTATTTTCTCCCTGTTCCTCTTTGGGGAGGGGGAGTGAGAGAGCGGTTGTGGTGGAGCTCAGCCGCCCACCCAAGTAAAACCACCAAAAAACTCACATCCCTCGGCACACTTTATGACTGGTCTGCGATGAAATCTCCATATATTTTACCAAGGTCTAACTGGAAAAGAGCAGCTTTCTAGCTCCCCACTGGAAGCACTTATACAGAGAGATAACAAAGAACAAGAGGAAGCTCTAAGTTAGGAGAACTGCCAGCAGCAGATGCAGAACTGAAAAGAGGTTCAAGATGAAAAAAGATTCTGGTAACTCATCAGCACTTTCGTTAATGCACAGTTAGCTTTGAGGTGACTGTTCATAATCATATAAAGAAGAACAACAGGCATCAATGAGAGCATGCCAGGGACATGCTCAAAAAGCTGTTAGTAGAGGAGCAATATGGCACATTGAATTCTGAAGCTATGGTAACAAATGCTCCAGACGGCCCTACAAGAGAGGCAGAGAAAAAGAGGGAGAAGCAGGAAGTAAAAAGATATTAACCAAACTTTTTAGAATACTTAAATTGAGATGAGGGGGAAAATACAGAAAAAAAAAAAAAAAAAAAAAAAAGACCAGGCTAGAAGAAAGTCTGAAAAATATCAATATCACAGACATCTATATTTCACTATATGAGTGTGATCCTTTTATTTCTCCTGTTCAAATTGGATGCTATTCTATCCACAGATTACTTCAGTAGCTTTCTGCCCATTTATTTCCATGATATTCAAAATTACATTTCTTGGAAGCTATTGATTAGATGACTTTTATGTTTCCTGACTGAATGGACTGAATGAAGTAATACCTTTGGTGTGGGTTTGCTTAATGAAGATATGTAGAATTTCCTCTTTTATTGTTTGATAGCAAAATTTATTTGTAACCAAATTGCTCCTAACAAGTGAGCTTGATATTTGGTATTTCCTCTTTCCAGATTGTGAAATGGTGATTGTGAAGACAGAAAAGAAAACAAACAAACAAACAAACAAAACAGAGATATGGGCACATAGCTGAGTTTATGAGAGACTGCTTGTATTTGGCAGCTAACAAAATACTGGTTACATGAGACTTTATCGTAGTCTGTGTCAAAATTCAAATGAATACCTAGAAGAATATTTTCCATTATGGACTAGAGCCAAACTATAACCCAAAAAGCTTATTTAGGGGCTTTCTTGTGACTTCACATTGCTAAGGAAACACTTTATATGCTTAGTTTATCAAAAATAAAGATCATTAATTTCCTGTTCAGCTAGATGTTATATATCACATGTGGTTTCAACACACTTTGGATCTTCTTCAGATGAAAGAAGATAAGTAAAATAAACTATCTTCATTGTTGTTGTGACTGTTAAGTTACTTGAAATGAGATTGGCAGCTTTTCAGTAATCTGATTCTTAAAATATTCATTTCCTATAGAACACATGATAAATGAAGAAGTAATAGCATGGATGAGACCTATGGTAGAATAGGTCAGAAATAAACTCTTACAAAGACCCACAGAAAATGGATTAGTAAACAAAGAAAAAATTTTCTTTACTTCTTTACTTTACTTCTACTGGAAGTGATGTGAACCATGAGGAGCCACAGACCAAAAGGCCCCAAGAACAGATTAAAAATAATGATATTGTTAATAGAAGGGACAAATTAGAAAGTGATAACAGAGAAAGTGAGAGGGAAGAAACAGAATTCCACAATTTGTCATGGTTCTGAGGGAATTCATGTGTGTTTGGCAATTAACAAAAATATTGGCAATAGTAAGTAGAACTCTGAATCTAAGGCTAGCAAAGAGGAGGCAAAAAAAGATTAACTCTTGGCAAATAAAAGAAAAGGAAACTGAGCCTGTCATCTGAGAATGGACTGGTAGAGAAAGACAAATCCATTATGTCAATGAGCAAGGCTTGAAGACTAAAGGTATAGGTATGGGTTTGAAAGGATGAAAGACATGAATATGTGGGTATGATTAGAAGAATATGAGGCCTATATTAAGGTAAGGATATTAGAGTGGAATAGGAAAGTTTATAATTTTAAAGTAGATAGCCAGTAAGTTGTTTAATGTGGAGCAGAAAGACACTGCAACTCTGTAGAACGGGAAAAGTGAACAATTTGGACAGAGTCAAGCCTGGTGGGAAGTAACCTGTGAAACTAGAAGAGAAGATGAAAAACTGGCTAACAGGAGTGAATGGACTAAAAACCAAAGGCTGAAAAATAGAAATGGAAGCTAGGAAAAAGCCTGATGATCTGAAGAAAAGTCAAATTTTGTTACCTGGTACTAGGCAACAAAATAGTAGTATTGCTTAAAAATAGTAGGAAACCCAAGGAAAAGAAGCTGTAAGACATAGACTTTTAAACAGTCTGGTTAACATATCAGTCTAGGGGAGGGAGGGAATTCTTAGGATATGTTCATTGCTAAGAAAGGAGAAAAATAGGAAATATTACAGTGAAACACAGTATACCTTCACCACTCTTTTATATAAATCTATAATAGAAATTGTAAAATGCCACTCACATGGTTTTAAGAAGACACTATGTCTCATATGCTTTTGAGCTCATGAAAAATTGTTATGCAGTATCTACTCTTTGAAAGTAAGTAACCCTTCACCACCCGTAACCCTTCACCACCCAAAGGTTAGCCTTCTGAAGTCATCTAAGTGTTACTATTATTTTAATATATGAGACAGAGTACATGACTTATATCTCACATGAGCAGTGAAAAATAAAGGGTCTTACATATGCACATTGTGACTTGGGATGCCTCTGAAATTAGCTGTACTAAGGGCAAGAAAGCACCACTAACATGATTTATCATTTTTATAGTGAGCTTTTGTGTAAGTTATTTTTTCACCAAGCATTGCTGCATTTTCCCACTGCATAATGAAATGTATCTTTGTGAAGTGATTTCTAAGGAGCTTAACTCTTAAGTGCTGCCTTTTCAGACTTGAGAAGACACTTGGAGTTTTGAAGTGACTTAAACAAACATTTCATATAAAAATCAGTTTAATGACAATTGCTGTCTCCCTCCTGCTGTATTCAGACACTCTTAGACATATGAGGAAAGATGCAGTGCATGTAGCTTATGCATCTAACCAACTACGGGGACTGACTGGAGACCCATGTCCATCTTGGAGAAGGAGGTCAAGGTTGCACATTTAAAAGAGAAGCAGAGACTTACATCAGAGCAAATTAACTTAGGCTCTTTTAAATTGTCAGTGATGTCTGGAGAGGTGAAGATCCAACCAAATGCAGGTAACAATGTTGGAAGCCTAAGTAGCTCTGCTATTTGTATAAATAATAATAATTAGTTTTCCACTGTCTATAGGAGAAGCTTAAACACTATAGTTGACAAGAAGACATCTACATTAAGACATGCGAGTTTAGGTGTCTAAAGTCAGCTGATGAAGATGGAGAGTGCCTAACCACAACATCTAATCACAGAATCATAGAATGGCTTGGGTTGGAAGGGACCTCAAGGATGATCTAGTTCCATCCCCCCGCCGTAGGTAGGGATGCCACCCACTAGATCAGGTTGCTCAGGGCCTCGTTTAACCTGGTCTCGAACACCTCCAGGGATAGGGCATCTACCGTCTTTCTGGGCAACATATTCCAGTGCCTCACCACCCTCTGAGTGAAGAATTTCTTCCTTATGTATAGTGCAAATCTCCTCTCTTTTAGTTTAAAACCATTCCCCCTTGTCCTGTCATTATCTGATTGAGCAGAGTTGTTCCCCATCTTTTTTGTAAGTCCTCTTCAAGTACTGAAAGGCCACAGTGAGGTCCCTCCGGAGCCTTCTCTTCTGTAGGTTGAATAGCCCCAGCTCTCTCAGCCTTCCTTTGTAGGAGAGGTGCTCCAGACCCTTGATCATCTTTGTAGCTCTCCTCTGGACCCTCTCTAATAGATCAACATCCTTCTTGTGCTGCAGGCCCCAGACCTGGGCACAGCACTCCAAGTGGGGCCTCACAAGGGTAGAGCAGAGGGGGACAATCACCTCCCTCCACCTGCTGGTCACTCCTCTTTTGATGCAGCTCAGGATGAAGTTGGCCTGGGCTGCAAGCATGCGCTGCCAACTCATATTGAGCTTTTCATCCACCAGAACTCCCAAGTCCTTCTCTGGAGGGCTGCTCTCAATAAGTTCTCCTCCCAGTCTGTCTGGGATTGCTCTGGCCCAGGTGTAGCACCTTGCACTTGGACTTGTTGAACCTCATTAGGTTCACATAGGCCCAGTTCTCAAGCTTTTCTAGGTCCCTTTGGATGGCGTCCCTTCCTTCTATCATATCAACCACACCAATCAGCTTGGTGTCAATGCTCTTTGAGATATCCTAGTGTACCCCAGCAGTGCTTTACACATCATTTCAGAAAGTCAAGCATTTCCCATTGGCCCTGTTTTCCATTTTTGTTTATTTTAGGGTGAATGTAGATTAAAATCTTAGGTTGGATCAGTAATGCACCTTGGATTGTGTCTCCTGGTTGTGTCCACCTGCTGTGTTTTGGTTTGTATTATGAAGGTGTCCTGGAGTATGTGAATCTGCTTATTTTTGGACTAAATGAAAAATAGTGCTTCAATGAGTGTATTTAATGTTTTTAGTCACAAATGTGAATTTTGTCACATGGACCAGATTAGAAAACTGAAATGTGTGCTCAACACCCACTGTTTCACACTACAGACCTGTCATTATATGTTGGGATTACTTGCTAACGTAGACATACTCTTGTGTACTTTACAGTAGTTCATGACTCAGCAGCTTAATGTCCAGATTCCATTAACTGCGTTGATTAGAGATTTAATTTAGTTGTGTGAAAAGATAGATGTTTCAACTGCCTTAAATATTGACACAGGAATAGCTGACATAACACAAGACCATATCTATTCCTTTCTGGAAGAATATCTAGAGGCCAGCAGACTTACTCTAGGAAATCTAAAGTGGCACTAGGTGCTTCTTTTCAGGTGATAGAGTTTAGGCTGCCCCTGAAGTCTTCATTGCTTACACAGTTCTTGGCAGTCTGTATATGTTACTCGGATGACTATGAGCACGGTACTACTTACTGCATATAACTTTGCAAAAAATTCCAGTAAGTGCAATGGATATCTTGATAATAGATAATGAACGGGATAAGGCATTAACTGCACAAGTCTTATTTTATTTTTTTTCCCTCCTTTGTTTGACGTAATTATCTGTCCTTTCACCGTTCATCACACTGTGTTGATGGAGACACCCAAACAACAATGTATATGTCTACATATTTGATTCTACCCTTTCTTCCATCTCCAACTCAAGCATTTCTACTGCAGCAACAAAGATTACAAAATAAATATATAACTTTCTGTTTAAGGAGACTTTCAGCAAAGACACTTGCTTATCATTTTCTTAACAAAAATTGCCTTTGTTCTTATAGTTAAAACTTAAATGTAATTTTCCTTCTTTTATCAAGTGTGTATTATCTTTGCTGAAGGTAATTTCTGTTTCCTGCTACTTCCTACCAGTATCTTGATTTACTGAGCAGTGTGAACACTCTACTAGAGAAAAGCAACAAGAGTTTTTATGCTGTAGCTTTTCTCTTTCCTCTAAATTTCCCACTTTGGGAGAAATAGCGTGCTGGTATCCTTGTTGATGAGTGTATTAGCAATTAAAAGTCAAATATATGTTAGTGTTCATATGTTGAGAGCCTAAGAGTTTTTGTACTTCAAAGACTCTCTGTATCTTCAACCATTTATTTCTGATTCAGCAAAAT
This sequence comes from Anser brachyrhynchus, assembly GCF_964034855.1. Classification (NCBI taxonomy): domain Eukaryota; kingdom Metazoa; phylum Chordata; class Aves; order Anseriformes; family Anatidae; genus Anser; species Anser brachyrhynchus. Next base: position 178,614,195 of record NC_137694.1, on the reverse strand, counting down.
AATTATTCACCAACATAGGCTAAAACATATAATTAAATGTATTGGCTTTATCAAAACTAATGCACGTTAAGGGAAATGTTCACTAGTAAAGACTTCTGAAGCGGCAGACAAGTCTCACATGCTGCCATACCTTACACAACTTACTTAGACCCAAATGTCTATGTTCTCATCTTTTGTCATTTATGCAAAGATATAGTGTTGGCAGTTGGGCACCTAAGCTGCAGGTTTTCTTTGACCTGATTTTTTTTTTTTTTCTATTTCACATTTCCAGGGACAGCAGTTTCATTAAAAAGTTATGGAGAATGCTGGGATTCTTTTTTAAACCTGCTAGGAAGTAGTCATGTTCATAGTATTCATGCTAGAAGTTACTCAGAAAGACAGATGAGTTATAGCCAGAATGATAAATTTTGAAATGCTGCTAGGTCTCAAATCACAGACTACGTGGGTCTTCCCAAAAACATGAATGAGAACCATTTTCAACCCTAGAAGAGCATTATGAGAACAACTATGTTAAAATAAGATACTGATAGATACCGGATTAGCTGAAGGGGTACAAATGTCAAAGATTGGTAACTGAAAGGTAATATAAATGTAAACATAAAGGCTAATGTAAAGTGATTGCATATGTATAAAATCAGAAGACTGAGTCTTCATGTTTAAACTGTTTAGGACTGCAGAAGATTGAGGAATGGGGTCCATAGGGCTATGATGTTACAGCACTTTTATGCCATTGATTCACATAGGCAGAATAGCAGATCAAATAAAAATGTCATTCAGTATGCAAAGAAAATATTTTTTTTTGTTTATTTGTTTATTTATTTATTTCTCTCTGAATGTTCACTTTGCAACCCTGAAGGATGAACACCACAGAATACTTTTTTTTTTTTTTTTTTTTTTCTGCTGGGTTACCTTGTTGATATCACTGTGGTGAGGCAAAGTCTTTAATTTTGACCTTTAAAAATCTTACCTGTATGCTTAGAGTTAGCATGAAGTAAAGCATTTCTTACTGTTGGTTTGGGGTTTAGGGCTGTATGTCAAAGACGGGTGAAAAGCAACTTAAAGAAGAAATGATGCAAACGATGTTTGCAAGCTGTACTGATGTATAATCAACAGAGAGAGATTCTGAGGACCCTGGACCTCGATTCTGTCCTCAGCCAGATTTTCTCTTGAGCAGATTTTCCCTCTGCAAAATAAAGAAAATGGCTCCTACTTATTTTGCGTTGCACTTTTCAGTGAACTGGAGAAAAAAAAACTGGCTCTGTAAAAACTAGGCGTTAACAAGTATATACATATTTGGTGCTTACAGTACGGTCTCCTTTACCACATGATGGCCATTGATTCAGAAAACTTTTCAACGAGCAGCTGTGTAGTCAGAATTGCACTTTGTGTATTAACATGCCAAGTTCTTCTCTCATTTGCATTATATAAACTGTTTCTCACAGCTTATTTCCCCTTATTCAAACAAACAATGACCTTTATAACAATGAAATATATTACCAGGAGGAAAGTTATTTTATGACAGAAAGGACCAATTTTTTAAACAACTGCATGATAAATGTTTTTTGTCCTCTAACTCTTCACAAACATGTTTGGTTGTTTTTTGTTTTGTTTTGTTTTGTTTTTCCCAGAACATTTTTTTTTTCTCCTCATCCAAAAGATGACAAAATTAGGTCTTTGCCAGTATATTTCAGATTTTTCAGGATGTATAGTAACACATGAAACACTGGATTTTCTACAGATGGATTTAACAATCTCTCTGTACTGATTTAGTCTTTGGTTTGTGTCTGTGTCAATGCATTTGTTTTGGGACTAACAATTCATGATCAATTTACAGGTAGATTATTAATCCTTTGGTAACCAGATAAACAAATGGAAAGTGAATGTAAAATAATAATAATAATAATAATAATAATACAATTATTTCCTTTCTTATTTGCTTTCATAGATATGGGGAGAAAAAAATCTGGCCCATGATTTCTCAAAAATATTTTTGAATTTGTGATTTTTATCTTTGCTGTTTTATGGTTTTGTTTGTTTGTTTGTTTTTCCCTGGAAATTTCTGATTTGATGTTTTACTGAGAAAATTAGTGGATTTCCCTCAACACCATTTACTACTTCCAAAGAACTCAAGTCCTCTGTTAAAAGAAATAAGCAGACACCGTTCCAGTAAAGAAGTAGCTGAACACTCACCCAATGTTATTGGTATTTTCTGTAATTACAGCTTCTGTTTTCTATTTTTTTTCATAATGAAAAAACATAGCAAGAAAATAAAAAAGGAAAAAAAAAAGGAAAAAAAAGGAAAAAAAAAGAAACAGGGAAAAAAAAAAACCTTAAACTAAATGTGGCATTTTAGTTTGAAGATCTGAAAAGCTTGTAGCTTTCCACGAAGCTCAGAGCTAAATTATACACTCTGAGGTTAATATTTTGATTATAGCAGCTGCATTTAAATATACACATTAACTCAATGATATGACTGTTTTTATGGACTCTTAGAGTGTGCAACTGACATTATTTGTTGATGTTTATCATAATATTGTTATGCATCATATAGATCCATACTCACAAATCACCTGTCATTGATGACCTGAATTCTTTGTAAAGGATGCTGTGAGTAAGGTGAAACCCATTTGTCATGAGCTGTGAATTTTGCTCTAGCTAAGCTTTCCTGAGAGTGAATGTAGAAGTGAGCCATTTGGAATATGTCTGTGGATAATTTGTTAGGCAGCAATTTTAAAGCATTCATAGCTTTAATATAAATTTAAAATGAATTTTGGTAAACATACTGAGGTGCTGTGAAAATTAATGCATTTTTTAGCAGATAATTCTGCCTTCCTGAATAAAGCATCCCTTGTTGGAAAGTAAATGAGAAATTGCTTCCGCACTTTTCTCCTTGTTTTTCTTGAGTACAATATATTGGAATAAATGATAATACTGTAGTCTGAAAGAAAATGGCAGGGGAGGTTGTGAGCAAGACAAATTATATGTGCTCTCTAATATAGAGGAAAACAAAAAAGAAAACTTGAGAAAATAATTCCAAGTGTCTCACTAGTTATTCTCTTGAAAATCTACTATTCGCAAAAGTATCATTTTCCCAGGGTAGACTCTACTGAAAATCATCATAAATATATACTCATTACATGATCAAATGAAGATAAGCAGATCCAAATCATCAAGTATTGTAATAATGTATTACCATCTAATCTAAATTGTATCTAAATTGGAGATTGGCCCAATTTTGAGCTGGGATTTGGACCATATGACTACCAGAATTCCCTTATAACCTGAAGTATTCTACTGAAAATAAATAAATAAATAAAAATGTGGTGGTGGGAAGCAACCATAAAGTGTGGAACCTTGAATAAATTTATTTTTTAATCTGCCTCTAAGAGCTTTTTAACTACTGTACCTAAATAAGGCTTGAAAACAGGTAAGACAATTGTTCCTTTAGTAGAAGCAGGAGGCAAAACAGATTTCTTCAAGGCTATATCTATCTGAGAAAACAGTTCTTCAAACTGTGTTCTCTTTTCACTAGTGACAGATGTGTTTTTTATACAAGGGTAGTTACCACTGTGTGAAATCCTGGAGGAGTAAAGGCAATATATTTTGTAAGTTAGATGTAACTATTTATCTAGCTTTTACTCAGTAGCTAGGGTTACACTACTGAGGTTAGTCGCATGTGTTCCTGCCTGACATTTACAGACAGATCTCTTGCAAACTGTGGAAAATTAGTATACTTTCTTATCAGGGTGAATTAACTGATGGGTCTGACAAAAATAAAGTACCCTAGCAGGGGTTACATCTATTTTGCTGAATTTGTTTCTAAACTAGTTTAAGCTGTGCATACATGAATATGTCAAAATGATTTAACTGGCATGAATTTTTAAAAATGAACTAAGGCATGTCCCATTACAGACATTCTCACAGACATTTTAAAGAATATATTAAGCTGATATGCAGTCAGCTTAAGCTACACTGAGATGAGCCTGATTTCAGTAAAAATTAAAACTGTTCACCTCCCTATTATTTGTAAAATTAAAAAAAAAAAAAAAAAGTGGAGTAAACATCATGGTGCACTTAATAAGCCAAAAGGGAGTAGAAAGTATATGAAAAATTTCGTAGTGATTGCCTGTAACATAGGTCCATATAAAACCTATGCTGAAAATACAATGACAACCATACTTTTCTCAGTGTTCTGAAGTTATAATAGTAATATTCAAATAGTCCTTGAATAGTCCTACAACAAATTCAACTAAGAATGTGATTGCTATGTATATGCAGTCTTCTGTACTTAAATTTAGAATCAAATTATTAGATTCACAGAATTCAAAGATTCATGGCCTACCATTAAAAAGAAAAGTAACAAATAGAGAAACTAAAAGAATGGATGCTCTATCCTTTCCTCATTGGCTTAATGAATCAAATATTGTTCTGAAGAATGAGAGATGATGTGGCACCCTTTGGGTTGAGGGACATAGACCTAAGACCACACATTCATCCTATGCAAGTGCTGCAGCCAGTAAGCCATCACTGGAGGTGAGCGTCTTGTCCTTCCTGTGCTCTCCTGAATGAAAACTTACTGCAGCTTCCAGATGTAGTACAGACCCTAATATGGACTCCTTAGTTGTTTTAAACACAAGGGTGTTATTACTTTAGTCCCAAATTAAGTTAGGACAAACTTGTCAGCTAAGTGTCACTTTGGGCCAAGCACAATATCAGAACTTTACTGAAAATAAATTTGTTTCAGTAAAAATCTTCCAACACTAAATGCATCTAGAAATGTTTGGGGAGTATCAAACCCATATGACTAATTGCATAAGGAACACTACTACCTGGTAGTGTCTTTGAGGAAGACAAAATTGCTCATCTCCTTCCTGACATGTTCCACAGCTAAACCAAAGACACAATTTGTAAATGAAAGGTTCCAGTCCTGTTTGCTAACTCTGAATTCATAGCAAAGAGTTTAAAACATATATATATAATGATTACCAATTTTCCAGTGGTGATCAGTTCCTCAGGACCATTCATTGTTCCTCTAATCTCTGAAATTTCAAACACCTTCAGTGGGGAAGAGGTAGGAGTTTTTTTTTTTTTTTTAAAGCTGTTGAAAGCAGTGAAATGTTCCAGTGATTCCACTTGTTTTTCATTAATATTTCTGCTGCATTTTAGTATAAGGCAATCATCCCCTTTCGTATGGACAATCTGCATTTTGAATGAGCCTAAAGATTTGATTCTTTTGATCTGAGTTTAACACACATCTGTCTTATCTGAAAATACTGTTAAAAACGTTATTTGGATTATAAGTAAAGCTTTCATTTGTACAGCCTATGGCTGTCTGTCACAAATATGCACATATCTCTGCCTCAGCAAGACTTTTCTAAGCACATTTCATGGTGCTTTTCATATGCACTGGATTTGATTTGTTTTAGGGCATAATATAAATTCCCACTGTGATACAGGGTAAAAAAAAAAAAATCCTTAAAAAAATCTGGTTTAGTTACAAGGCTGTACTCATCCTGCAGAACCCTAAGTTTTATTAACTGTCCAAATAACTTGTTATCATTGTTGTTTATGCACAGCCCCCCTCATTTGGTTCTGAGTATTATATCTACCTTTTCTTGAAGTATCTTCAAGTCCATGCATTTGCCCTCAGTTACTAATGTGAATTCCTTCAGCATATAATAATAGCGTTTCACATTCCAAACCATAAGCCTACACTACATGCCATAGAATACAAATGTGCACAAGGTGGTAGCTTCATTATCTTAGGGTCAGTAGCATTTCAAGAGCTCTGAAATTACCTCTATCAGTGATGCAAGTGTCAACTTAGTTTTAATAAATCCTTGGAAAAAACTATGAGTTACTTCTAGGACACATTCCCATTTCTGGAAATACATCATTCAGCTGCCAAACCCACTATCACTTTGTAGCAAATAGAATTCCATCCATTAAATGCTAAATCTCACTTCAGCTTCTCCATGCCATCACTCTATGATAGCTATGTGTGATTAACCTGAAGTTTAGCTGATGTCAATCCAAATGTATGCTATTCCACTTAAACAGGAATAAGGGCTTGAAAAAAATCTATTTTCTGAAGCATATGCATAGGGAACATTTTATTTACTTCTCATTATTCCAGAGTACCAGCTCTGGATGCCACTAATATTATGTAAATAGATTTTGACAGTTTCTCTTTTTTTAATTTTTATTTCCTCTTCCTCTTCCTCTTCCTCTTCCTCTTCCTCTTCCTCTTCCTCTTCCTCTTCCTCTTCCTCTTCCTCTTCCTCTTCCTCTTCCTCTTCCTCTTCCTCTTCCTCTTCTTACTCTTCTATGCCACATCCAAACATCATAAATAGGAGAATCAAAATTTGGTAGAACGTCTTGTTTGATGATACCATTGCACTCTGTATTCAGCCAAAATCCTACCTTAAGTTAACGGGATAGCTACTGTATTTTACTTAGTGCTGACTTAGAAACAACAAAGTCTGTTTTACCTGGTAGCTACACTAATTAATCCTGACAACAGCTCATTCAGTGAAAGAAATATTACTGTACTTTTGCAAATGTGGAAACAGATATGTGCAGATATATAGTGCTTATCCCAAAGTGGTAGAGAGAAACTGGAGAAAAAAAAATAATTGAATGAGAAATAGCAAAGTAAAGATCATACCCCTGATTGTGACATGCCATCCACCAGAGTATTTTAGAAGTCTGATATGTCACGTTGATATAAATCAAAATATCTATTAACTTTTTTTTTCTGTGAAGTTTTTTAATTTCAAAAGGGATTTTCTTTGTTCTATTTATAAGTTCCTGAAAAGTGGGAGCAAACCTTATGTAGTACTGTTTTCTAAATTTATTGAGTCAAAAAGCTACTTACAAACCAAATATGTATAAATGCAATTTATATCCAAAAAATTGTTATTACTTTAGACAAGTAATTAATGACAATGAATATGGAAATCTCTGGAAGTCATGAAGTCCTGTCCCTCTTTCAGCCACTGCTAGCAAGAGACCAGATCAACAGTGGCTTTAAAACCCCTGAAGATGGAAATCCCACAGCCTCTTCAGGTAATATCTTCTAAGAAGTTTTGTTAAAATGAGACCATATATTTATTAATTGAAAAATAAAAATCTTATACAAAATACATCAATTTCAATAATCCATTGCAACGTGTTTTGTAATTTTATATATATACTAAAATTTATTTAAAAGATTTTTAATTGGAATGTTGGATAAACACAGTGGACATGTTTTAACCCTGGTTCATGATATCAAATACTATTAAATTTATTAGGGATATAAATAATGATTCATATTTAACTTAACATGGTTTCTTCTTTTATTTGTTACGTGCTTATTACTTACTACATGTAAATTTTTGTGATACACGTTAGTATCACAGACACATTACCATATCTATTATATGTGAGGAATTTTTTTTCAGGGAAAAATGTCAGTGTGGAATGGACAAAAGGTCAAATATTTGAATTTTCAGACTGGAATTCCAAGTTACATAGTAAGTTTTGCATGTCTTTTTTTAATATTCCTCATACTTGTAGCCTTATTAACCTTGACCTAGGTTTCTACTATTCCAGATTGTACAGGAGTGTGTGTCAAGTTTTATTTTCCTTCCCTCTCTTTCTGCAAAGACTGCAATGTGTTAAACACCTCAGAACAATCATTACCATCATGGTTCATGAGAAGACTTAAGCAAACATTCAACTTCAAGAATTAGGTTAAATTTTCTCCAATATCTCAGTGTTTTCTTATATAAAAGTGCCCTTTACTTCATAACAAACAGCCTTAATAATTTTTTACTGTATTTCTTTAGCGTAATTTAATTGCCTAGCAGTAATATCACTATTTTTATTACTGCTAGACTGTCTGATGTCACAAAGGGCACACTGCAGACTTCATGCGGTCTATGAAAACTTTCAAGCAGCTTATGAAGGGACTTCTCAACTGTGTTCCCTTCTGGTCAGAACCAGTTGATTGTTAATGTTGCCATAATTAGAGGAAACTTTTCAGCTTGGCTGCAATGGGCAGCTGCTCAGGTCCAAAAGATGCAGGGGCTGCCAATCACTCCAATCTTGGGACTGTCTGTTTTCAGGGATCTGTTAGCCTGTGAAAGATCCCACTTCACACTTCACAACATGCTCTTCTGCCCTTCCAGTTCAAGCTATGCAGTGGTCAAAAGCTCCTGAAATTTTTGTTCCAACAGTGTCATGTTGCTAGAGTCATAGATGACTACATTTTGGACTCCTGGGACATCAAAGCAAATGTACTCGCAGTGCTAAGGACATGGAGAATTGCACTTCTGAGCTACTGAAAGTCTAAACAGACATAGCGTCCAAAAAAAGAATATAAAAAACATGGATTACTAATACTGAAGTAAATGAACTACTCAAACACTGTGAAGTCAGTTCTGTATATACATTTTTCATGACATTTGATGTTAGTTTATGCAGATTAATTAAACATTTTTTAAAAAAAAAAAAAACTCTATATGTTTGAAATAACTGGTCTGTGTCTGGTTATACCTGAGTGGTTTTTTTATTTTTATTTTTTATTGGTTGGTTGATTGGTTGGTTGATATGGTTTGTGTTGTTTTGTTTTTAAGGCAGATAACCAGTTGTCTCAAGACATAACAAAACTTTTTAAAAGTCACCTAGTGAAAGAATTCTGTTGAATTCTTCTTCTCTATTTGTTTTAATTGAGGGGAGAATTTTATGCACTGTAATAAATTATATGTGGTTTTAATTAGAGCTTGAATGTGTGTGAGCAGCTGACATGAATTGCTATAACAAATACCATTTCATATTTTTGGCCTTTATATTAAATTACTGGCATCAAGAGCAGCAGGAACAAAATATTAGGATCTTTCTGTTTCATTAACTAGAAAAATACAGGGGACCTATACTGAGGATAAAATAATAGATCTATGAATTCTAAAGGACATCAAGCAAAGACTAGAACGACTTATGTATGAATGTCAGTATCATACTTGAAAGACAGAGGATTGTTCAAATCCTGTTAAGGTTGTAGTTATTAAAATTTGAGTGTCTCCATCAAGGCAATTACAGATTAATCTTTTCTACTTCTGTAGAAAATATATATATATATATATATATATATATCAGGTTAGAATATTCCATACGGAAAGAAGCTAAGCAAGAATTTGATTTATGAGACCATTCGAATATGTTCTATCTGTTATGTTATTAAACTGTTATGTTCAAAAAAAATGGTTTGGATGTTTAACCAATGTAACTGGCCTGGAATGTCTGGCCACCTTTTTTTATGAACTCCCAAGAAGTTGCAGAAACTGATTCTTCTGGAAACTATATGGACCTGAAAGCAGCATTTCCCTGTTATGTGATACAGACCAAGTTCATATCTATGTGATAATACATTATGCAAGAGAACGTCTGCAGTGTATGTAAGATTTATACCTTGCAGCATGAGATAATTATAACACACTGCAAAGCACCTGCATCTTCACCTCAAAGAGCCACTACTGCTGTTAATAGGTATAGATGAGATAGGAGACTCTTCTATATGGTCTGACCTGAGATGTTGTCATCATTAAGGCCTTGGAGGGAAGAGGGGCCCAAGAAAGCTGGTTGACGCTCAAGGATCACATCCACCAGGCTCAAGAGAGGTCTAACCCAACGAGCAGGAAATCAGGCAAAAATGATGAACAAGGAACCCCTGGCCAAACTTAGTAATAGGAAGGAAATATAATAAGGCAGAAACAGGGACAGGTAATCCATGAGGAATATAGAAACACTGTCCAGGCATACAGAGATATGGTTAGGAAAGACAAAGGCCATGTGGAATTGAATCTGGCAAGAGATCTCAAAGACAACAACCAGCATTTCTGTAAGTAGGTGACAAAGACTAGGGAAAATATGGGGGCTCTGCTAAATGAGGCGGGTGACGTAGTGACAGAAGACAAAGTGAGGAAAAGTCTTAATCTCAGTCTTTACTAGCAAGACTGGCCTTCAGGATCACCATGCTCCAGAGAAGAGGGGTAAGGGGTGCAAGGAAGACTTACCCTTGGTGGAAGAGGATCAGGTCCAGGAATACTTAAGCAAATGTGACCATGGGTTTCCACTTGCAATAATCTTTCAACAATTACGGTAATTCAGAGAAGTGCTGTATTGGGTTTGGTAGCAGGTGGCTATAGGTCTGGCCTCTGTGAGAAGAGTCCAGAAGCTGCTCTCTGTTAGATAAAGGCCAGTTTCAGATGGCTACAAAAGGGACTGGCTGCTGGCCAGAGCCAAACCAGTGAGTGATGTTGCTTGTGCCTTTGTGAGAATATTTTTATGAAAGGGAAAAAACTGCTGCACAACAGCAGCTGGGAGAGAGGAGTGAGAAACAGCCCTGCACACATCAAGGTCAGTGCAGGAGGGCAGGAGGTGCTCCAGGCACGCAGCAGTTCCCCTGCAGCCTCTGGAGAGGCCCCTGGTGGAGCAGGCTGTCCCCCTGCAGCCCATGGGTCCCACACGGAGCAGATCTCCACGCTGCAGCCCGTGGAGGAGCCCCCGGTGGAGCAGGTGGATGTGGCCTGGAGGAGGCTGCGGCCCATGGAGAGCCCCCGCAGGAGCAGGCCCCGGGCCGGAGCTGCAGCCCGTGGAGAGGAGCCCATGCAGAAGCAGGGGGCCTGGGGGGAGCTGCCGCCCGTGGGGGACCCGTGCTGGAGCAGTTTGCTCCTGACAGATGGACCCCGTGGTACGGCTCCATGTTGCAACAGTTCTTGAAGAGCTGCTGCCTGTGGGCAGCTCCCGCAGGCTCAGTTTGGGAAGGATGGCATCCCGTGGGAGGGACTCCATGCGGAGCAGGGGCAGAGACCGTGAAGGAGCATCGGAGACAAAGCATCAGGGACTGACCACAGCCCCCAACCCCCATTCCCCTGTGCTGCTTGATGGGAGAACATAGAAGAGTGTGGATGGGGGGAAAGTTTTTTCGTTTGTTTTTAGTTTCTCACTGCTCTAGGTTGTTAGTAATAGGTAATAAATTACATTCGTCTCCCTCTGCTGAATCCATTTTTCCTTTGATGATAATTTTTGAGTGATATCCCAGTTCTTACCTCAACCCTTGAGCCTTTTTCATTGTATTTTCTCCCCCTTTCCCTTTAAGGAGGGAGAGTGAGAGAGCGATTGTGGTGGAGCTCAGCTGCCCAGCAGGGTCAAACCACCACAACTTCCCAAGGACTCGGGGAGAACAAATATAATTCCTGCCTCAATAAATAAATAAATAAATAAAAATAAAAAGGAAACTACAGGCCAGTCAGCCTCACTGTGATTCCTTGGAATGTGAGGGAGCAACTAATCCTGGCACATGAAGGACAAGAAAATCATCAAGAATAGTCAGCATGGCTTCACCAAGTCAGGCTTGACCAATTTGCTAACCTGCTGTGATGAAATGATTGGCAAAGGAAGAGCAGTAGATATTGCTTACCAAGACTACAGTAGGACTTTTGACATTGTGTCAAAAAATCTCTTAAGAACCGCAAGAACCTCTTAGAAAACCTGAGGAAATATAGCCTGGATGAGAAGACAATTAAGTAAATTGAAGACAAAGAAGTGCATTAAAAAACATAAGAAAGGCAGGGCCCAGAGAGTGGTGATCTGTGAAGCAGAGTCTAGTTAGAGGCCAGTAACTAGTGGTGTACTCAGGAGGCCAAGTTTGATGGGGTTTTGAGCAACCTGGTCTAGTGGAAGGAGTTCCTGCTCATGGTGGAGGGGTTGGAATTAGAAGACATTTAGGGTCCTTCTCTGGAGATATTTAAGGCCTGTCTGGATGCCTATCTGGGCAACCTCTCTTGAGGTCCCTTCCAACCCCTACAATTCTGTGATTCTGTGATTGTGTCCCTGCTTGAGCAGGGGAGTTGAACCAGATGACCTCCAGAGGTCCCTTCCAAACTCAACAATTCTATAATTTTGTGATTTATCCCTTATGCCTAAGTAAACAAGTGTAGCTATCCTGAATAGGTTTGCACTCTGGATGACCGGTATATATAGTCTCCATATAATGTACCTCACTGTCTTTCTAATTTGCAACTTTGTTGTCTTTATGGTGAATTGAAATGTTACTCAGTTATGGCCACCTAATATGAACAATGTTATGAAAATTAGCTCAGATTCTCAGTCCTTTTATTTTTATTTATTTTAATTAAAAGCACTTGCACAGTTTTTTTTTTTTTTTTTTTTTTTTAATGTGAGAAAAGGAAATATGGTAACACAACTGAATTCATTTTCTGTTACTTTTTCTATCCAGCAGTTCTGCTAATTTATATCAGAATAAAATAACTATGATTTTCTTATACTTCCATTACAGTTAGAGGAGAAAATTCAGAATGTATAGGGGATAATGGAGTTATCCTTGTCTGCCTTCAGGACAGGCAGCACACAGTCTGTGCAGCATGGTCTTCAATGCACAGTGTATGTTGAAGCCTGGGTTTAGGCCAATGGCAAGATAATTTTGTTGCCAAGAGTGCCTTAACTAGTTAAAGGAAAATTAACCAAGGCATGTTTGACCCTGTTTCATCTTCATTTATTTGACTGCTCTGTAGATGTGCCCCTATGGGAATTATGGACCTGGTCTGTATCATTCTTACCATCTACAATCATTCTCAACTGCAGTTAAGCAACTGAGTTTCTGAACTTACAATCATTTATTCTTTTCTACTCATTTTGGTATTTCTATCATCCAATATGCTGAAAATCCATCTCTGTAGGATGTAGGACCCTTCCTAGATCCAGAGAGCTATGCTCCATGCTCCCCCCACCCTCCCCAGCTGCTGATGCTAAGACCCTCACTTGCTTCAGTAGCTGGCACCACAGTCAGTGGGCCAACATCTCAAGCCTGACTCCAGTAGGTGGTACTGAATTCCACTCATAGCGGTCTCCCTGTAGTGGGCTCTTAATCCTTTCCAGTCCCATACATACACATACTAGCTCACAATCACACCGGTCTGCCCCAAGGAGTAGGCTTGGGAGCACACACCATTCCAGCCCCTGTGGCTGGCAGTAAAAGATGCCCACTCACTCTGGTAACTGGTACCACAGTTGGTAGGCCTACAGTCCCAGTCTGACTCCAGTAAGTGGCACCAGTTTCACTCATACAGACACAGGCCTCTCCAGTAGTCCTTCAGCATGCATACACATGGTAAAGAGTGAGAATATGCACAGAGAAAGTTAAGAAAAGATTAAATGAGAAACTATAAGAAGGCAGGACAGAATGCAGAGATCAGTCGCAGGGCTCAGCCAGATGCGTGTACAGACCATCTCAGTTTCACATGTAACCAGCCCTTTTATACCCTCTTCTAACTATTCCCCACTTTGCTCATCATGCTACCCCTTTCCCCTGCACACCCCCAAGGGTTTGCAGAACCCCACAGTTTCCTGCACACTCCCAGTCTGCCCTCTCCCCCCCACCATGCTTGAGTTCACAATCTTATCAGGTGCAAATTCCAGGTTGCTCTTCCTGGAATATGGAATTTCATAGCCCATCAATTAGTGAGACAAGGAGGTTTGTTTCTTGTCATTTTCTCCATTTTGCTTTATCAGGCCTGTGTCTAAGCACTTTTCTTGCTGGCTCCCATTCTTTACTTCTAATCATCGCAATCTAGAAATCCTTACTCAGACAACCTTGCCTGAATCAACATTCCCACGTTCAGTTTCTTTCCTGACCAGGTTTGCTTCCCACCACTGACTCCCTTTCTTAGTGTCCCTTTCTTGCTTTGGAAAAGGTCCTTCACCAGATATCATTAAAGGAGCAGACACCCTCCTTCTGCATAGCCTTATACATGTGAATAAATTAGCTGTTTTATGTTTGTTTAAATCTTATTACAGTGTGTTTGACAAATAGAACTCAAAAGTAGTACAAACCAACAGTACCAACGAAGTACTGTTCTGCAGTAGCAAAACAACAGTCTTTGGATTTTGCAATTTCTGCAATTTCTAGCAGATCATCTGCTACAAAAATGCAATAAATACATTTGTTATATCTGACAAGCATGAATCTTCAAGTAAAACACACCTTTAATTTGCTGCTGAGCAACAACAAGATGTTGCAGCAGGAGATTTCATGATAGCTTGAATTTCAAATTGACATAAAGGTTGGAAAGATTTTAGGGTTTCAAAGATATTAGTATAGGGATAAATTTATGTTCTAGAATGCAGACAACTGTATGAATTAATGTTGATTGTCTAACCTTGTGGTGTGACTGGCAGAGTGGGGCAGAAGTGCTGTAATTCTCATGCACTACAGAAGGCATGGCGTTATCCAAATCCCAATGGTACTCCACTGAATTGATGAAATGACCGGGAAGGCCTAATTAAAGCTGTTCAGCTCAAATGTATTGATGTATTACATCTATTACAGCTTGGTTCAATAGGTCTACCCTATGAATGCTGCCATGCCTGTAAAGCAAACTAAACGCTGAATAAATAATGCTGGAAGGAAAAGAGATGCCCATGGAATCAAAGCAGAATCATGGAAAATGCAACAGGCTGCCCTGAAGGCTTATTTTCATACAAAATTATATAAAACAGAATATTGCTTATTGTTTATCAACTGAGAAAAGAGACTACTACTGAGATTGAAAACTGGTATTTTATTTGGTAAGCATGATATTTTTGGTGCTGTTATTCAAAATGTAATTTCTTAAAAATAAAAGGGTTTTGAGAGTAAATTCTATTTATAATAACCAGGAATTCTAGTTGTACTGTATTTCATTTGTCTGATTAATTTGGATGATAACTTGCTAAAAAATTACTTTTTGTAAACAATTTCCACAAGAATATTTAGCTTTAAAGTTATTTATAGTTTGGCTGCAGAGTTTAAGAAGAAAACTTTTGTGGAAAAGAATTTGACATATTTTGTTAATAAGTAGCAAATTCATCAAAATATATAGAGTGAGAGGGACCAAAACTAGTCACAAAATGAGACTGAATTCATCTTCTTGTCTGACTACCAGCCTCATCTAAAAATGTCAAGCCACTTCATTTTGATATTTAGGCTTCTAGAAATGCCAAAACCTTTCTGTTTACTGTTTGTAACAAATGTAAGAACTTTTTGTTTGGTTGATTGGTTTGGTTTGGTTTATAGTTTGACATCTGAAAAAGAAAAATATTATAAAAATACCCTGAAAATGCAATGCAATGCAATGCAACAGAATAGAATAGGTTACAATATAATAAAATATTTCAAATAGACCAGACAATGTCATTTGAATGAAAATAATAATTCCAGGCTTAATTTCTGTATTTACTATTTAAAAAAAAAAAAATGCATGAAAAATTTTCCTCAACCTAAATACAGTTTTTCTTGCTTTTAGTTTTGTCTGTAAAACTGAAAAAAAAAATCATGATTTCTCTACCTCTGCCATACAGCCTGTTACTGAATTGTAATAGAATAGTAAGGCTGTGTAGCTATGTGCAATTAGGTTGAGGTTGGTTGAATTTATAAATCTTTTTTAAAGGTAGGATAAATAAAAGTCTCTGAGAAGAAATTAATATATATATATACACACACATATATATTGAGATATTGCTTTCTTATACAACAAAAAGAGACTTCCTGGATATCTAAGTTCTAGCATCTTTTGGGGGTTGGAGTAAAAGGGAGGTTATAGTAAAACATGATTCTGTAATCCTCTGGGAACACAAATTTTCCATAATTCCAGAACTGTCATACAGAGGAGTTATAGCCCTATATAATGGCAGCTTAGGATAAGATTATAGATAACAAAGCATCACAAATTAGGGTCTATAAAAACAAACAATCAAACCAGGAGACAAAGCACTATGTCTAGAATGATAATTTTTTTAGGAGCCCAAAGTACTATGATATCAAATTATTGAATTTGAATATAAAATACAGCCCCTTCTGAACACAGTGGTATTTTTTCTTCCTTTTGTGTTCTGAGTTCAGCTTTCTGATAAGCCATGTTTCTTCTCATTTAATGGCAATGGTGTTATATTTTATTTGGTCTGCCACTCAGTTGAAAAGCCCCTGTGATTGACAGGAGGTAGGTTTTCACAGAATCTCTGTGAATCAGTGAATCACATGATAGCTGAGGATGGAAGGTACCTTGAGAGATCATATAATCTAACCCCTTTGCTCAAAGCAGGATGAAACATAGCAGGTTGCTCAGGGCTATGTCCAATCAGAATTTAAATATATCCAAGGATGGAGACTCCACCTTTATGGACAACCCAGAGTTTCTTATAGAAACCTTGAGTCACACATCTTTCTCATACATTTGTTTCAGTACTAAAGGAGTGCATAGAAGGTGAGTTTGTTTCTGGTTGGAGTGTCTGCTGTCAGGATGAAAAAGGAAGTATCTGCAAAGACTATTCAGAGTAATTTACCACTTGCAATATGAAAAAATGTGTTATTGCCGACCAAATGGTGACTTTGAGGCATAACACAGCTGTGGCAGGTGCTCACTGCTGATGTGCTTAGGAAGTAAACAGGCTATTTTTTGTGTATTTGTTCTACACTGCAAGCTGCCCTGCAATTCCTCTGTCATGAGTTTTATGGTGAGCCTGATGTCATGACTGGTACTTAAATGGACTAGAAACAGAATGGAGAAATCTCCTTAGAATTTTATTTTCATATACTTCTATGTAGCAACCACTGCCTGGACCTAAGTTTTTAGACCTTTCTAAGTATGCCAGTTGATAGGCAGAAGTAGATTCAGGCTTAGTATTCCATTAATATGTAGGGAAAAACTTATGTTGTTGGTCAAATAACAGAAACAAATGCACTTTAAAATCTGAGTGGACAGCAGGCTTGAAAAACGGTATAAAGCCGATCATATGGAAATAAGACAGTAATAGATGTCCTGTGAGGAAACCTGCTAACACAGACAGAGCAGTGCAGAAGAGATACATCCTGAAGCACCAGGACAGGAATTCCAGAAATTCTCTTCATTGCCTACAAATTCCCTACATGAAATGGGAATGTTAACCTTGACTTAAATGTCTAAAAATCCAGTCAATGAACTTTTGGAAATGTAAATGCTTATAAGTCATCCCTCTGATCCTGACCTTTCATATAATATTCATTTTATTTTCTATACTGATGGATTTTTAATACAAATTATTATCCTAGAACTGATATAGAAATATTTATATGATTATATGGTGTTCTAGTCTGATTATCTTTTTTTAATTTTACAGAGAAGGAAAAATAAATTATACTGATGTAAGTACCTTTTTTTAGTATTTATGCCCATATCAGGAAGTTTACATTTATCACATTCTTTTAGGTATAATCTGCAGACTTAGATTTTCATAGCTTGTCTAAGAGCAAAGAAAGCCTCTGTGACACCATGTTGTGTTTTCTGTAAACAAAATGTGTACTTGGAAAGTCATCTGGAATTCAGTTGGCTTACATGGAATTGGCCTATTACAGTAGTTCTCTCTTTATGAGATGGAAAAAAAAAAAAAAAAAAAACTAGATAATTTCTAAATAAAGAGTCAAATTAGGGGATACTAACAGAAAGATAAATGAATAATGCTCTGGAAATAATAAATAAATAAATAAATACACAAAACAAACAAAAACACAGAGTAAGAAACATGAGCTAATTGTTCATATAAAAACTCGAAATCATTCCAGATGATCTTGATTGCTTTGTATTAGAGATATGATATTAATTTTTATTACTATGGGAGTGAATACAATTCAGTACATCTAACATGCATATCTCTTTTGAATCAGTTTCATAGTCTTATCTGAAATAGTATCAGCCTGCCTTGGATAGGCACACTTATGTAGGCTGAGTACAGGAAATTCCTAACAACATAAGAATGCCAAACCTCAATGGTGTAATATGTGATGTTGTAAGTGTTACCTTTCGTTTTCTTTACCAAATTTACTAATTACCTAGAAGAAACAGCTAACAGGAGTTTCATGAGATGATGAAACACAGAAATGATACTAAATTAGGTAAGCATGATAAACATGACAGCAGTCAGATGGGAAAGAGATAAAGCTTATTGTTGATCAGAAAATATCTGAATGTGATTTTGGAAAGTACAGGCCAAAGAGAATTTCATCTAAAACATGTATAAGGAAAATTTGTAACAGCTATACAGAAACAAAGATGATAGTGAATAACAGGGTCAGTTTACAGATATTGCAATACATATCCAGTATTTGTTTCAGCTATATATTCCTCTAAGATAGCACAGCTCTTAAGTACCTCTTAAGAGGTATAATAGGGTAATGGACAAATGGATAGAACAAGGGGGAACGGTTTTAATCTAAAAGAGGGTAGATTTAGATTAGATGTTAGGAAGAAATTCTTTACTATGAGGGTGATGAGGCACTGGAACAGGTTACCCAGAGAAGTTCTGGATGTCCCATCCCTGGAAGTGTTTAGGCCAGGTTCAATGGGGCTTTGAGCAACCTGGTCTAGTGGAAAGGGCCCCTGCCCATGGTCCATGGTAGGGGAGTTGGAACAAGATGATCTTTAAGGTCCTTTCCAACACAAACTATTCTATGATTCTATGGTCTTCAATTTTAAGCAAAAGAACTGATTGAAGTCTACATCTAGAAACATCCTGTTACTCAAATTGGGAGGTAATTTGATTTTTTTTTATTTTTATTTTTTTAGGAATATTAGATCCACTTACATTCACCTCTTTACAAGCCAGTATGAGCCTCTCTCTTTCTCTCTCTCTCTCTCTCTCTCTCTCTCTCTTTTTTCTTTTACCTCCCAAGTTTTGTTCAAGGCCATATTATCTGCTGTACATAAAATGGAAACGGGATGTTGAGTGAACTTCAGGATCTCAGTAGTGATGTATATCTTTGTAGTCATAACAAAGATGTTTTAAGCACTTTTGAGTGTTTCAATATTTGAGTACCCAAGCATATGCAAATTAGTTGATTTCCATATGAGATTGCTTAGAATCTTTCTGCATAAAAGGCTCTTTAAACTCACCTCAGAGTGAGCCAAGCTCATAAACTACTGGAATTCCAAAAAGCTTACAATTCACTTGGCTTCCTCCCTCCCTCCCTCCTTCCCTCTAACCTTCTCTCTTCTCTCACTCCTTTCCTCTTTCTGCTATAACAATGATAGTAACAAACATTATCCCAGTACTGCACTATATAGTGGGAGTTTCCATCTCAAAAGCCTTTTTGTATTATGAATGGAAAGAATACCTAACACTGTTTCAACATTCCACTCAAAAATGTCTGCTTTTTGACACAACTTGAAGAATCCATTCTTCATTCAGCAGTTTTTGTGAAAACGTGCTTACAGCACATTTTGTTTTGAAAAGTTTCCTAAATGACTCAGTGGTGGTCAGGACTCTTAGAATCACACACATAATTATTAATAAAACTGATTGCTAATTTCTCAGTTCTTCTAGCTAAATGTTATAATTGTATTTGTATCAATATTCAAGCTGTGCCAGTTCTGAACAATCCTACCTCCAGCTGAGATCACAGAAAATGATGCACAACCTCAAGCTAACATATTCTTCATCTGCATATCAAGTACAATGACACCACGGTACATGGTAATGTAAAATTACTCAATAGCATTTTGAAAGGTACCATCTGCCCTTTCTTTAAAATTTTCAAGCTGTACTGATGCTGAAGGTTGTCAAGGAAGGAGGAAGAGAGAGAGCAGAATGAGAATTCCATTTTATTCAAAGTTGTTGCTGTTTATTTTTTTGTTATTATATTTTTTTATTTCATTCAGAGGACTTTCATGCTTCTAGCCTTGTCTAAAAAGCCACTCATCACATGACCCAAATCTAATTCAAGCTATTCATTTAAGCTCTAATCAATATGTCACTAGGAGGTGTTATGCTGTGATGTTGTTTATATATTCATTTTGAACTGTTTTTCATTTCTGTGTAATAATACTTGGTAAATAGGTCTATTTATGAACATCACTGCTGTCACCTGTCATGGACAAATAGCTTTCAAAGTGTGGCCAATTAGATTAATATTTATATTTATTCACACTTATTAGGGTCTCATAAAACTAACAAGAAAGTTGTTTTCTTTCATGTTTCTCCTTCACAAAACATGAGTCAGTAAGTCACTTGTATTGCCCAGCTGCTCAGCATATTCCCTAAAGATCCTCTTCATAAAGGGGGGAGAAAAACATACTATCATGCTGAATAAACCACCAATGCGTCATGTAAAAGTCTGATAAGAATGTCTTTCAAATAACCACAGCTGTACAGAGAGCATCCATTTTATATAGACAGTGATTTGGTAATGATTACAGAACAAGAATTAACCTTGCTTTGACAATGGATTTTTTTTATTTGCGTTATAGGTCAACAACTGAATGATATCTGTCAAATTGTATACAATCACACTTGAGTAAATAATGATTTCCCCATGTCAGGCTTTGCTTAACAGTATTTTTGTCTGAGAAACGCCAGCAGCAAAATGCCTATTAACTGCTTCCACCCACTGTTCTTAGATAATTATCTGTATCTTTGCTTTCTGGGCTGATGGGAAGCAGCAAGTATACAAGCCATTTGTTCTGTTTGTGTTACAGGCTTCATATTGCTGTAGGTTAGAGTCTGCTCGGTCACATATTACAGCACAATGTTACCTAAGACATTAGAATGTGCCATATATTCATCTCCCTTTAGAAATATGAGGTGACATCATAGCAATTTTTTACCTATTGAAATAGACAGACACTTCTGCATGATGCAAAACTGAACTATGAAAGTAAATGAGAAAACAAAACCAACATCTCTGAGTTTCCAACAGCTGTGCTATGGATTTTTCTTAAAATATAAAGATGCTTAGTGCTAGAATAGGTGAGAAATTACTAGCTGCCTAGTCATAGATATGTCTGTAAGTCTCACTTTCATTAACAGGCAATGCGTGCCTCTGGCTTACAGTAAATCCATGTGGAGAACAATTACATACCTGTCACATTGGTACCCAAAAGAACTTACAGAATATGTGTGAATTGCCAACAATCTATCCAGAGATTCAGGTATCTTACTGAAATACTTAACACTAGCTCTTACGATGCATATTTATTCCTTCTTTTAAAATCTCATTCCCCACAGCAAATACATTTAGGCATATTAGTAAATGGCCAAAACCAGATTTGTTTATTTTGCCAACTAATCCTATGGATTTCACTGCAGTGGGATTCAGCCCTGTAGTATCCATGATTAACATTTGGCTCTGCATAATAAAATCCCTTGTTGATGAAGCTAATCAAAGTACAATCTATTGCAGTGTTTCTTCGCCCCCCCCCCCCCCCCCCCAGTCATCAAAAGTATAAATTAAAATAGATAAGAAGATTATAGCTATGTTAGAACAGGGTAGTTGAACCTATGATGCATATAATTTTATGTATAAACAAAGTTGTGTTCCATTGTCTTCACAAAACTTCTCTTCATCACATTGAACAATGCTTGAATCCACAGTTAATGCCACTGAAACCAACACCATAGATTGTTATTTGGACTTTGATTCTTTTCAGATACAGACCCATTTGATACTTATTTATAAATCTTTATATGCAAAGGTGTACTTTATGAATCAGATTCTTTATACTACATGGAGTGCATGAGTGAGAATGGCCTAATAGAGCCCAGAGGTATATTTGGTTGTCCAAACACACAGATGTCTACTCCCCTTTGAAACAGTCTTTGCTGTCCCTCCTAGCTTCTAACTGCTGCTCCAGGAATTTGTGTACCTCCATGCCAACCTCATGTAGGTGTGTCATATCTATGCACAGGTATTCTGCACACCTTCTGTCATAATTACAAGTTCCATGCATCTCTCAGGTGCCTTGGGACATCTCAAACATCACAAGATGTCTGTGTTTCAGCAGATGAAGCAATTCACGTGTATCTGTTGCTTATCTTGGGAATTAGATACACAGCCCACATGTTGATACCTAAAATGTGAATGGATGTCTGGTTTTAGCTCTAAAACCTCATATACCTCTGTAGAGTCAAGAGTATCCTTGTAAAAGCTATATTAAAATGGTGTAAGTCTGGCTGCGGAATGAATTGCTACCTTGAAAACCCAGCAGGAACTGTAGTATAGAGGTGGTATAAGGTAGTGCTGTGACAAACAACAAAAAACATCTGAGAATACAGGCAACTTTTCAATATCACCTTGCAAAGAATAGCCTAGATGTAATTCTGGCAAATGCTTGCAAGCATGATGTTCTAGCTTTCCGCTCTTTCAGGAAAACCAAAAAATAATATGTGAGTTCAGACAACAACTTAATGAAGTCAGTGTAGTTTCATTTGGATATGTTGCACAGCATTAATTCTTACTTCCTTCCAAAATAACTTGGTCCTTGATTTATCAAAATACATAATATCTTGCTTTATATTTTACACATAAGTCAGAGCATTGCATAATAAGGACTTTTAGACCAGATTAATTTCACCTAGCTTGCTACAGATTCAGACATCTAAAAGTGCATACAGTGCTATATAAAATATATAGTTAGGTGTCTAAAACTCTCTTTTTAGTCAAGAATGGTCTGAAATTTGATTTAATTAACTAAACATTAAAATCTAAAGCCATCTGTGTTTTCCTAAATTACCCTACTGGACCTTGACTGCAACTTCAGAAGGTCAGGAGGTTTCTGTGTATTCAGCTGATAATTTATGGATATCTCAGCTACACTCAGGTATTTCAAATGACACTAGATGCTTATGTGTGAGCAATAGAATAAGCAATCATTTGAAAGAAAAAGAAATCAGCAGAGGTTAAATTAATCCCTCCTATTTCACAATGAGACAAAACATCCTTTGGAAATGTACATCTCTTGCTCTGGATGCATGAGGCACATGGACAGTTAACGTAGTCTTAGATGGCAAATCTTAGGTAACTTGAATCTCTCCCTTAGTTAGCAAAACATAATAAATGAAGTGTCATTTGCTCCAGGATTGTTATTATTATTATTTTCTTTGTGGAAAGGACTTTTGTTTTAAGCGATCAAATTGCTATAACTATTCATGAATAGGCATAAGAGCCATCTGGCATGTTTTCAAGATGACTTGTTTTACTACACAATGCTTGTAGTGGTTCTGATACAGTGACCTGCGCAGTGTTATTTTTGTCCCAGCTTAAGTGAGCAGAAATGGTCCCAAAGATTTCATTACTCTTTTACCTGAGAACGCATTTTTGTAATATAAGACAAGATAATAACACTATATCATGATCTGAGATTTTGTGGATTAGAAATAATAAAAAAGAG
Source organism: Anser brachyrhynchus (assembly GCF_964034855.1). Lineage (NCBI taxonomy): Eukaryota > Metazoa > Chordata > Aves > Anseriformes > Anatidae > Anser > Anser brachyrhynchus. The sequence continues at coordinate 178,590,958 of NC_137694.1, read as the reverse complement.
TTCATTGTCTCTAATTTAAACACTTACATGGTATGAATGCCTTTATTTAACTGGAAAGGTGACTTATAGCATAAAATTTCAAAATTGTACTTGAGTAGATATGGGATTTTCTGTAAATATCAATGCACTAAATTTCAAACCAGCAATTTTCTCTAAGATAAATCATATTGTAGAAGGAAGGAACTGGACCTTGATATAATGAACTTAAGTAAAAATGATTGTTTTTGATCAAAAAGAATGAAATTATTTCGGCAATACCATATATACTAACGAGCATGTGATCCATCAAGTGGTAAACTCACAGGTACATCTCTGCAAATAGGCTGGACACCATCCAGGAGTTTAAGAGAGAAACCATATTTTATCACTGCCTTGAGGGAAGTCTCATGCATGGCTGCTTTAGTTCCACTGAACAAAAGAAAGATCTCTGGAGTCTTTAGATCCATGCTCTGGACTCTAACAGGATGACTGACCTGTGATTCATCTTATTTACTATGGTGTTAATGTGCCTGTTCCGCTTCAGGGTTGAGAAATTACAGTAAGTTCCACTGTCTTCAGTGAGAGATTTTGGTAAAGCTACATGCAAATACTGCATGAGAGTAAATCTTAATGTATAACCTTTGCAACTGTTACAACAAATCAAAATCAATTGTCCTCATTTATTTTTAAATAAAAAGCATGAAGCGTAAGTACTTCAGCCAGTGTTTTAAAAAGCCACCATAGTAAGGATATAGAGACTTTCTGGAGAGTGCATTAATAATAAAATGACCAGTCTGGATCAAATAAAGCCCTCAGCTATGCTTCATGCTTAATTACGCTCAAAGTGATTCAAAGCTATTTGCTAGCTATGTCTACTCTAATTTCTAAACTCCTATTCACAAGGCTGACGGAATCCAAAAAAAAACAGCTCACACGGCTGAACGGGATGACCAGAAGTAGCACCAGAAACTAGAGGAATTTGCCTTTTGTATTTCTCTTTCACTGAAGGCAGTGAGCTAGTGTATGCTTTAGCTGTCAAACAGCATAAGTCCTTTTGGCGCACTTACAGTAGAATGGGCACGATGTGACTTGGAAGAAATCAGCTGACATAAGGTGGAATTGTCTGTGAAAAAGAAGAGGTCGTTATTGGCTGGTTTTGTTAGATATCTTGGGAAGAGAAAGAAAAACGTCATTCTCTGCACGGATCCTTACAGCTCTCCAGGATGGCAAGCCATTGACAATGACAAGGTACCATCTGTTAAGAAGCTATTCTGGAAGAAAACTGAAGCTGCTGGAGGATTTTGCTGCATTAGTCAGCAAAATGGTATGTTTATCATATCAGGAGCCTGTGGATGTCTGTAAGCAAGTATGCTCTAACACAGACCAACTTTCTGAGTCAACTAGATAAGAATGGTGAATACATTATAATTATTTCAAGAATTCTGAAAGTTATTCTAAATTTACATTTTTAATATCTGCCAGGAATAGCACACAATTTCAGCTGGGAGTATTATAAAAATCACAGGCCTCACTGTTTGGAGAGGTTGATTTAATACTTATTGCATATGGAAAAAGAATATATATATATATATCACTCTGGCTAGCCAATCAATATCTTATATATTCCTCTTGAATGCATTTTTGTCAAATTTTCCATTAAACATGGCAAACTTCCAATATTAAATCCTAACCAAATCTCTTTTGTGTATTTGAAACTTGAAAAATATCAGATAAATGAAATATGCTTGCCTAAGCAAGTTGATGATTTGTAGATATATCTGCATATTGCTTGTTTTATCTTACAAAATGACCAATTATACTTTGCGTCTTTGATTATTTAAGGAAAATAAAATTCAATAAAATTTCAGTTCTGCCACTCCATATATTATAAAAATGCATTAAAGAAACCCGTATTTCCTACAGAAAAATAAAATAAAAGAATCATATGCAGAGTATGCTAATGAGCTTTTGAATAGGGCAGGTTTTTCATTTAAAACATTCTGTAGACAGCAACAATAATGATACTACTGTAATGTAGACCATGATGCAATGAATATGACTGTAATTAGATACTCTCCAAATGATGTTTTAAAGTCCTTTCTAATCTGAATTGCACAATACTACTACATAATAGTGTCACTAATAATTTAAAATTATGTGCTACTCTAGACAGACTGGAACCATTGTGAGTTAGAAATGTCTTCGTATACTTTAACAGAACTTAGTAAAGTTTCTACAGTTTCCTTTGAGTATACTCTATATACGCCTGAGTTTACTTCTTTGTTTAGAGATCACAGATTCAAGAAATCCAGCAATTACATCATCAAATCTCAGACCTGTCATCATCAGCTAAGGCTCTTAAAAATGATTTTAGCAGACTGCAGTAAATCATGAACTGCATTGTATTTTTCTCTATAGTGGGTTAAGATCCTCACTCACAGCTCAGACCTGCTCCTTATGGTACTCAAATGAAAGATTTTCTGGAGGTACAGCAGGACTCACGCAATGGTTGAAGAGGAGATCCCCATTTGCAGAATGATTATGTAATTCTCAGAGGTTGTATGGAACATGTGAAAGTTATTCATTGTATATGGAATTAATTAGACTGAATTCTCAGCTAGATTAAGTTGGTACAGCTCCACAGTCTCCCATGGAGCTATACCAGTTTTCCAAAACTGAGACTATGGGGAGGCATCTGTTCACTAAAGGGTTAAATGAAAATTTTCAGTCGTGTTGTAATCTAATTCCAGTTGGCATTTTGTTTTATTTTATTCCTTTTATAAGCCTTTCAGACTCATTCTACTGACCCACACTCTCCTGCTTTTTTTTTTTTTTTTTTTATATTGACGTTGTTGAATGGTCTGGGCACACTTTTCTGGCATTCTATCCCAGGGTCTGATGAGCTTTCTTTTTAAGGCTAATTTTCACCTACCTAAGAAATGTGGTTGCTTATATACCACTTTGTTAAGTTGATGTCAACCTCTCAATTTGTGTCAGGAAAAAAAAATCTTGTCAATATTTTACAGTCTCCTGGTTTGTGAAGAGCTTGGGCAAATGCACGTATATAAAAGTGTTATATACCTACTTTCTAAATTTAACTATTTTAATATTGGATTTATCCTTGGCTAAAGTCTGTCTCTGTTTCTTGTTTAAATCTGGAGGCAGATTAACATTTATTCCTTGTTTTTGTTGTTATTGTTGTTTTGGACACTAATAACAACAGACAACAACAACAACAAAAACATTTACTACCATACTACCAGCCCTTGAGGTGTAAAATGTTCTATATAATTCTTGTTTGGAAACAGCCAAAGAGAATATGGAGACTGCAGAGAAGGGAACAGTGAGGGATGGAGGAAAGAAGGGAGGATATGAGGAAGGACAGAGTGATGTGGAGATGAAATGAGAAAGGGAGGCAGAAAGGGAGGATAGTAGAATCAAAGTCCACACGTTAAGATGAAATCATCTATGTTATGTTATTTTATATGTCAGTTGGGATGGGACCTGTGAATGAGATATGGATTTTTAGAATGAAAAAGAAATGTCAAAAAAGCCTGACAAAGAGATCTATGGATTACTGCCTAGTGCACATTTAACACTATTTGCCTAGGGTTGTAAATCAGTCTTCTCAAAGTTTTGGAATAAGCTCGTGCTCACTGAATGATGGTGCATGCATACTGAAGAATGGTGGCTTCAGCTCAACCATCTTCAGGTATTTATGACATAGGAGTCCTTAAGTAAGCAAGGTAACTCAGTTCATTTGCACATGCAAATATGTCAAATGGCATTTGAGGGTATCCAGCCTGACCTCAAACTCTTATTCTGGAACATCACAGGCATCTCAAAGGTTGTATGCCATTTCTGCCTGCCATCTCCATTCACATCTTGGGTAGAGCACAACTTCTCAAATGGTACTCAACATTTGTGTGGGCAGGTAAATAGAAGTTTAGATCCTTCTTTACTAAAATGGGGTATAAGGAATCCATCCTGCATGTAGACAGGCACACTGAAATTCTCTACTTTAAGTGAGGTGAGTCTGTAACATCCAAAAAGATGCTTCAGTTCCACCAAAGTTAATGCATACCATAGACTACCTTTGCTTTCAAATCTCATGAAAGGTTACAAGAAATTTATTATAAACAAAGGAACTGACTGAACTGGAGGGAAATAAGAGGGTAAAGAGACAAACAGTAAATAAGAGGCACAGACCAAAAAGAAAAACAATAGAAAAGAATATGCAAGAAAAGCAATATTTTTACTTTATATATTTTTAATTTAAAAGGCCACTATTCAGTGCTAGAACTAGGTAAGTTAAGCAGTGACTGAGCAAAATATATAAAAACAAGCTTCGGTTTCTCTGAGACTTTTGCTGAATCTTACATAATAACACCTTTTCTACTTTGGCTAAGGTGTATATGCAGTTGACTAAATGATAATGTTAAAATGTGTAAACTGAGGCACAATAACTGGAACAAAACTGTAACTTAGCTACAAGGCTCTGTTTAGCAACATATGAAAGGTTGTGGTAATTCTTCAGCACAGCAGTTTTTAAGAAGCTCTTAAAAAAAAAAAAATCATCCCAAAGCTTTCTTAACATGAATATTATACCTCAGGCATTGGGTTTTTCACAACCATTTTCTGTGCAATGCTGAGAAGTCTAACAGTGTTTAAATCAGTAAGTGCTCAATTGTAAAACTTGTTAGACTGTACTGGTGAGCTCACAACCATGGGAATTGTGCTACTGAGCTGCTACTTAATTACTTTTGCCTTATTATTCATATTTTCATTAAGCTAGTAGGCTGTCTTTTCTGTAGCATGCTCTATATCTTTTCTCTCTGGAACTGAGATTGTATTAAATTACTGTACTTTACCTTATCCTGAATGTTTTACAGTTGCACCCTAATCACTTTAAGACATTTCATTTTTGCATAGCCTTTTAATGGTGCTGACATATTTTGCATTAAATTGCATGCATATATTAAACATATACTTTGGGGATAAGCTATTTGGGGCCTGGTTCTGCTGCACATACTCAATCAGTGGGACTAATTTTATAACAACACTCTTCAGGTGAATAGCATCAGGTATTTAAGTTGACACACTGAATTTCATAGAATGGGTAAATAGTTGATCTGTTTTTGCTGTTTATGGAGCAACTTGAGGAAACCCAATATAGCAGGATTCCAAATGCATGCACTTCAAAACATATGGATAGCTAAATCTTATTGCACATGTAAGTCTCTGCTGACTTCAGAGCTTGGTAGTTTCCCAAAGCATAGTAAGGAAGACTCCATTTACAGCATTTTCAAATTACATGCAAGGAAACACTTAATTCCCATGTAATTCAGTAACAAAGTGTCCTTGCTTATAGCCCTTATTCCACATGGGTCCAGTGTTAGGAACAGACCTGTTGTTATTGGGCATATTATTTAGCTGAGGTACCAGGGGCAGGGCATTTCTGCTAGACAGAAGTTTCAGGTAGTTCTTTTCAACAAGAAGCACTGATGAAGCAAGTATAACATGTAGGCGTATGTGGATGCCACTTTTTCCATTTGCTCAATGGACATTCACTGAGCATTCACAGAATCACAAAATGATTGAGGTTGGAAGGGTCCTCTGGAGGTCATCTGGTCCAAACTCCTGCTCAAGGAAGGCTACCTACAGCCACTTTCCCTGCATCATGTCCAGGTGATTTTGGGGTATCTTTTAGGAGGGAAACTCCACAACCACTCTGGGCAGACTATGCCAGTGTTTGGTCACTCCCAGAGTAAAAAAACTGTATGAGCCACTCTTCCCAGCTTTGTGTCATCAGCAGACTTGCTGAGGGTACACTCTGTATCATCATCCGAATCATTAATGAAGGTGTGGAGCAGGACTGGACACCCGTACCACTGATCACTAATGTCTGGACCAATTAATGTCAAGTGACATTATTCCCTTCTTGTACTCACCTCTACAAACATGTTATGTATTTGACTCATCTTTCTAAATATAAGCAACTGGAGTACATTCCCCTACAACCCTTTTTGTTTCTGCTATAAACCGATATAATTTCAATCAACATATCTTTGCTTATAAATATTCAAAATTGTCTTAGGAATGATCTGAAGAAATTAGTCTATATCTATATCTATAGATGCAGACACAGACATAAATATAATAAAGAAATAGATATCCAATATATTTTTCAAATAGATAGACGTTACACTCCTATTAAAGATTCAAATAAACATAACATTTATTGCTCCAGTAAAGCACTTTTGTATTAGATATATGTAATGATTAAAGCTAGTATGGCAAATATGACACCAAATTTAGTTAATTTGAAGGCATGCTAATACAGAAAACTACTGGGTTATTTTTTGCAGATTAAAACTCTAATAGACCATATTATATAGTCTCTACTGGAACATATATATCTTACTTAAAAATTTGAAATTAAAATAAACAGTAGAAATAAAACTTCTTGTCTTTACTAGCTTGCATCAAAAAATAGTATGATAGTATCTCTCATTGTATTGGACTTATGTGGCAAGGTTTTGGTAGCTGGAGTGGTGAGCAAGAATGTGAGTTGAATCAGTTTGAAAAGGTGAAAGCCATCTGACCCATCTGACTGGCCCTAAAGACTGCTGAAAGAGAAAGTGGCCAGTACTCAATCTGTATACTCACTTCTGAGGTAGGCAAATTCCCTGTGGGGGTGGCTACAGCAGTGAAAACAAAGCAACTGGTAGTGCAAATGCAAACCCACTTGAGCTTCTTCACTGTGGTAAAGATTTGGTAAGGAAGTGGGGAAGAAGCTGGAGGGGTGGCATCTGTGATAAGAGCCCAGAAATTCCCCATGTTAGATAAGACCCAGTTCCATGAGGCTCCAAAAGAGACCTGCTGCTGGCCAAAGATGAAACAATGAGTGATGCTGGTTGTGCCTCTGTGAGAGAATATTTAAGAAAGGGAAAAAAAAAATAAAACCAACAAACAAACAAACAAACAAAAACTGATGTGCAACACCAGCTGGGAGAGAGAAAAGAGAGAGTGTTGAGAGATAAACAACCCTGCAGACACCAAAGTCAGTGAAGAAAGAGAAGGCGAAGGTGTTCCAGGTGCTTGAGCAGAAGTTCCCCTGCATCCCATGTGGGGGACCATGGTGGAGCAGGCTGTCCTCCTGAAGCACACGGTGTACCGTATCAGATCAGACATCTACCCTGTAACACATATACGGCTTTAGGCCTCAACAGGTGGATATGGCCTGAAGAAGGCTACGTCCTCTGCAGGAGAAAACTCTAAGCCAGAACTGCAGCCTGTGGAGGGCAACCAATGGTGGAGCAGGAAGTCTGGTGGGAGTTGTCACCCATGGGGAACCAGTGCTAGAGCAGTCCTCTACTGAAGGATGGACCCCATGGTACAGACCCATAGTTCCTGAAGAGCTGCTGCCTGTGGGAAGCCCATGCAGGATCAGTTTGGGAAGGAAACCTATACTGAAGTCTTTTGCCAAAGGTATGAATAAATGTATTATACTGAACTGACCCAAGATTCATCCCTGAAGATCATCACTTGTGTCTTACTCCCATCCTGACAGTTTCCTATTTGTCTATCTTCTTCTTGACCAGCTTGCAGTTCTTGTACTAATACCTATTAAATTTAACCGTAATGATATTTTCTTCTAAAGAACTTCCACCTTTTTGTTTAAATCTAGAAAAATTGATTCCATTTCCTTAAAAAATATTTGGCCTACCCTAATTTGTGTGATTTCTGCACTGTGCTATTTGGAAGCAGAGTCTTGTTTTAGGTAGGATTAATATTTGCTGCCAAATATCCGTGTGTTAGAGTGTCATATTTTTTATTCTGTTTTAAAAAAGGGAGTTGCTTTTAAATTACTTTCTTATTTTGATTGGACTCTCATTCTTTTATTAGGATAACTGATACAGTCATGGGAAAAAAAAAAAAGAAAGAAAAAAAAGAAAAGCTGTAAGACTCTCAAGTGTTTTCTTCTGGTGTGAAGTAGCAGTAGTTTTCAGTACCACATAAGAGCACTTGCTCTGATTTTAGCTTGATTATGTCAATCATTTGAATCTTGTAAGAGCAAAAGATATTTCTAATTGGGGTGTAGAAGGTGGTATTAATGAAGGAGAGATGATAAAGTCAGTAATTCCACTGAACAGGAAAAGGCAAGTAATTGTCACACATGGAACACAGGAGAAGCTGTGGAAAAAAATATACGGTTGCATAATGCTTGCTTTTTAAAGATGATTTGGGGTTTTGCTTGTTTTTTGATTTTTTTTCCTTTGAAAACCAGGGCTGAGAAGTCATAGCTTTGGGGATGCAACCCAGCTAACAGTGTAAAATGTCTACAGTATAAATATCTAGACTTAAATCCATCAACTAAAAAAAAACTATTGGAGCCACTGGAGAAGAGTAAGCACTCCAAAGTGTTTCACTCGACGTATTTCTTAAGACTATTTTGGGATTAAATGGACTATCTGAATTTGTTCCAAACGAACCTATTTCTCTCCATTTAGTTATAAGAGTACTCTAGGCAGGTAGCGTAGGTATAATGTATACATCATTGATATATTAATTTCAGATAGATAAATTTCAGATACTTGTATTCTTTCTTTGTTTACCTGTAAGAGTTCATTCTGCTTTATAGGGGTGCTTATTTTCCCCTATATTGTCTTCATGGAGATGGTCAGCACATTCTAGGGTATGGATGCATAAAACTAACACAAGAATCACTACATTTTCATCATTTCATTTGAGAGGGACGATTCCCTGCTGAAGCTGTGAAAATATCCACCAGCAGCCCTACTGCTACAAGATTATTTGTGCAACTGTTGCCTGTTTTGGTATGTGGAAAGAGAGAATGTCTGTTTTATCAAGGGTATCTGGTCAAGGACCTTTTCAATGAGAGGAGATAACAAGACAAGGAGGAAGCTATAGGCAAGAATATAGTGAGACACAAACCCCATTGAAAAATGGTAAAAAGAGATTAATGAGAACCAAACCCGACTAGTCACACTACTTGATGAGGGTTTGTGGGAGTATGAGAATACTTCTTCCAGCAAAGTTATCTGATCGTGGACCTCGTCAAATAGGATACTAAGGAAAAGAGGGAAGCCATAAACAGAATATACAGAGACAAATCCCTGCAGGCATGCATACATCTTTAGGAGGTAAAGGAGGCAAGGATAAAGAGGTAAACCTGAGGGTCCCAGATATTGGAGGGGGTTGGTGGGACTGTGCCATCTGAAGAGGCACTGTGCAAGGGTGTCAGGGAGGAGAAAATGGAGGTAGACAGACAGGGTATAAAAAGGCCAGTAGTGTGTAAAACAAGGACGATCAGTGCACTTGTCTGAGCCCTGCACCTGATCACCACAGTCTGTCCCATCTTCTTATATCTTCTTATTAGATACTTTCTAAACTATCTTTGTGTAATCTCTCTCTATCCTGTGTGTGACTGCTACAAGGATTCAGTGCCAGCTTCTGGTGGGACCTGTGTGCGTGAGAGAGGATTGAGTACTAGTTTGTAGAGTCAGATCAGGGTGTGGGTTACCCCAGCCTGTGGTGGCCTCTGCTGGAGCCAATGGAGTCTCCGCATCAGCTCCTGGAGCAGCTGGGGGTCTTCAGCCTTCAGCCCTTAGGGCAGGAGAGATGTATCCTCCCAGACTAGCTGCCAGAGGACAGTGGTGTACTGGGTCTGGCTGGGACGTTAACTTTCCCTGCAGCAGCCCATACAGTGCTGTGCTCTGCACTTGTAGCTAAAACAGCAGTGGTATCACACCAGTGTTGTGTCTGCTGCTGAGCAGTGCTGGCACGGCATCAGGACTCTCTCTAACCCTCCTAGGGGTTGGGCAAAAAATGTGAGAAAAGAAACATCACCAGGGCAGCTGACCTAAACCAACCAAAGGGATATTCCATACCATATGATGTCACACTCAGCAATAAAAGGTGGAAAAAGGAGGAAGAGGGGAGGGGTGGGCTCTCATTGTGAAAACGTCTGTCCTCCTCCCGAACACCGGCTACATGCGTTGAGGCCCTGCTTCAAGGACGTGGTCAAGCATCACTCATTTGTGGGAAGTAGAGAGTAATAATTATTTTTTTTCTTCCCTTTAATTAAATCATCCTTATCTCAGCCCGTGAGTTGTTCTTTCCTTTACTTCTTCCCCTCCTCATCTAAGGAGGGGGAGTGAGAGAGTGGTTGTGGTGTTCAGCTGCCTAGCACAGTAAAACCACCACAAGGGGTGAGTGAGGCGAGTGAGGCTCCATGATGGCAGTTGGAACAGGGCCACAGGTCACAGCCTGTGTGCCTGGTGTCAGGTGCTGGGGGCTGAGTCTGCGTGTGCCCCAAACAGGGAGCACATGGGGGTAAGTGTGTTTGTGTCTGAGACATGAGCTCAGCTCACCTACAGTTCAAACCTGCAAAGGAGAAAGCATCAGCCATGTACCCAAGCCCGGACAGAGAACTTGGGTCCCCAGGCACCAAGCTGGGCCCCAGTGGCCAGGCAGGAGCACTCCTGGGCCAGAATGGCTGGAGAAAGAAGCCATTCTTAACATGAATTAACATTGCCATCACTGAATTATATATAATTTACTCATTTTGAGGATCTATTAGTTTATATATATATATAAAGACAGAAGATGCAGAGAGAAGATAGAGATTTGACAGTTTTTTATTTTTATTTTTTTAATTGGCAAAATAGCGTTACAGAATTAAACTAAGAATGACAAATCTAGAGAAAAACAACTTGCAGAAAGCCTATGCAGGACTAGAGTTTCCTCTTTTACTTTATGGATAAAAAGATGAACGTATTTGTAGTGAGTTTGGTCAATTCATAAGCTTGAGCAATTCCTGTATAAATATACCGGCTTGGCTCAGTCAATTTTATCCTGTTAATTATTATGGACTCCTCTTGTTAAAGGAACTTTTCTGAACTCACTCACTTTACCCTTACTACAAAAGAATTGTAGAAAGGCAGGTGTATGAAGGAATTTATTTTCTGGATGAACATAAGAATAAAGAAACTGAAGTACTCCATTTATCAGAAAACAGTTGAAAAAATAATCTCATACTTGCTGCAAGTTTTCATGCATCAGCAATGAAGAAAGGTCTCCCTTTTATTCAAATTTTAAGGGTAAAAATAATTTGTAGTAAATGCAATGAAAATAAAGAGAAGATAAATGAAGTTCCTCTGACATATTTCAAAAGTGAAGCTTTGGAGGGAGGGGAGACACTATAACTCTGGCAAAGGAGATAATGGCAGTAACAGACGGATCTGCATGGTGAATGAAAAAAAACATACATACATATATAGTACTGCAACATAATAACCCTAATATATATATACATGTTTACTTTATAACCTAGGTACAAAGGCTGCATTTTCAGTCAGCATGTGAATATACAGAGTTGTAGGAGTTACTTTATCACTAAAAATATTTCTGAGACATTTTCACACTTGGAAATGGTGTGTAATAATTCCAGATGACTTTTTCAAGACACCTTAACTAAGCATAGCTCCTTGAAAAAGTCTTGTTGGTCAAGGGCTTTAGGGCTACCATCTCCTGCAGCCAGCACAACCATAGCAAGATCTTATTAGGATCACCTCTTCTGTACATGGTGTCAGACATCTTCAGAGGCAAAGGCCAAGTAGCAGGTCAACTGGTAATATGCACAAATTTTTCCTGACACCAGTAACCAATTTATTACTCTTCAGCCTATGCTGTGAAGAAATAAAAGGTGGTCTGCAGTCAGTATGGGTTTTAGCACATCCAACAACTGAGTGTCTTTTAGCTATCAAATCTAGGCACCTTAGCTAGCAGAGCACTTCAGCTAGCTATTGATATATCCTATTACACTTGCCCTATGATTAATTAGTGCTTTAGCCTTCCAGAACAGAGCATAGGAGCACATTCATTCTTCTTGTGTCTGATCAGATTATCACTGGTGAAAAGTAATATCTGATGTAAAATCAAAAGAAGCTTCCACTCAGTAGCGATCTGGAAAAGAAGGAAGAAAAGAATAATGATGCATATACAGGACACAATAGGGTGGCATAAACATTGAGAAACATTGCCAGGGAAGAACTCACCACTGCAATGACAACCAGCAACAGCTTCTCTTCCAAATCGAACACAACGCTCTGAGTACAAATGAGCATATGGATATTTTGTCAGCAGTGCAGAGTGAGTCAGCATGAGCCAGGCAAATTCATACTGCATACTAGCAGGAACAAGTTTCCAGGGTCTGAAGGTTCTTTATTATGTTGGTATAAGAAAAAACAGCTATGGCATATTCTGAAAAAAAAAAAAAAAAAAGTTCTTGCTCTTGGCTTTCCTTTCTCAGCATATAGCATTTGCTCAGAAGCCACCTCCCATGGTGTTTTGACATCATGCTTTAAACCATTTATTAGGAGTGAGACATTAACTGTCTGATAAACAGTATTCATACTACCTACCCTAATATTGCCTTGCATGACTAATGTGAGTTGCTTTTACCAGCAATATTGTGCACTTTGTCTTCTATCCAAAATCTACTCAAGTCAATAGATTCCTTTGAATGCAGTGGTTTCTGGACCAAGATTTTGTTGCCTTGATGGACAAACTCTGTTTGCTTGAACAAGTGCATGTATGTCTACCCTTTTTCATTTTCTGTTTTTCTATTTCTGGTGAGGAGAGTGGAAATTAATTGAAATTTCCATATCTTCATTTGCCATTCTGTAGATGTACTCTTCAGCTGCTTTCAGAAAGACTCTTGTCCTAATTCTGGCTGCCAATAAAGTAAAATTTGTTTAATTGCTTCACATTGTTCCTAACAGCAAAAACATCCTTCAGAAGGGTGAATACGTCTGTCTGAGTGCCCCTCCCAATGGGGAACAAAGGAACGGGGCACAACGACACATGGAAGTTTTCTTCATACAATAGGTGTTACATCTGCTGTTAGCAACTTAAAGGTTGGGTATATTTTGCCTTAACCAACATCGTTGGATAAGACATGGAATATAAATGCTGCAGACTCTCTGAGCTTGAAAATTTCCCAAACTTACCTGAACAACCTGATTTAATTTTAAATTTAACTTTACTTTGAGGAGAGACCAGATATCTGCTCTGTATATAGATGTCCCATCTATATCAATTAGTCATGTTAGCTCTTTCATAATCAATAGTTATTATGATTATTAGATCTATTATGAAGAAATATAAGAAACAGGTCAAAATTAGATCTATTTTAAAAATAAAGTTTAGGGTGAGATGAATTACCCCCTGGAAGCGCTCTCCCCACCGTCTGTAAAGGGGCAGGGGGCACAAGGTGATTAGTTCAGCTGTATATGCTTTAAAATGTAGGCACCTGACTGTAAGTGTCCACTGTAACATAGGTGTCTCATTAGTTGTAATGGAAATTTGGTCAGTGGTATCATAGAGTTCTAGAACAGATTGTTTTGAAGATATCTCTGGAGGTTGTCTAGTCTAAGCCCCTCCTCAAAACAAGGTTAACTTTAAAGTTATATCTGGCTTTTCATGTAAGTTTGGGAAATTTATGTCATGTGTTCCATACGTTCCAGTGCCAAAGAAAAACTGTCATCATCAAAGGCCACTGAAGAGACCTGGTTTCAGCTCCCAGGCAACACTAATTTTAGCTGGTTGCCAGATCCATTGATCAGTATCCTTTGAGTTTGTTTTTCTTTATTTTTTCACTCAGTTTGTAGTGTACCCCTCTACAAGGGCCAAGACAGAGTCAATGATATCTGAAGGGCCTGAGAAGAATAATGCACCTTCTCAATAAGGAAAGAACTGACTTCTTTAATGGCTCCCCTACACCTAGGGAAGAATCTCCAGTGAATCGTTTAAGTACAAGGAGGAAGGGGTTCTGCCACTGAAAGTACTAGAAACAAGGTAGCTCTAAATCTGACTCCGATCAGCAGCCAGCAATAATAATGAAAGACTTCTTATAATGCTAGGAAGTGCCAGAACCACTTAGCAATGTGTTAAATACAAAGTGGCTTAAAGCCTAAAAGAAAACATGACTGAAATTAAACACAAACAATCGAACCTTTATTTTGAAATGTATTTGCTGAACAGAGTGACAAATTCTAATGAATGTCCTTAATAATTTTACAGTGGGACAAATCATCTCTGAAAGTAAGGTGGTTATAAAAGACACTTACTGTGCAATATGAATGCTAAATGAAATCAGACATCCCTATAATCAACATGAATAAAAGTACCATAACTAATTTTACTGCTTCAAAGAGCAGCGTAATAAAATGTAACAAAAGAAAGACTCCATGGCCTAAAAATATTGCTCACACATACACACAAAGATATTCATATATGTATACATACAAATATATGTATATATATATATTCAATTTTGAGTAAAATTCTTACAAGGTTAAAATGAAGTTATTTAACAAGAAAGTCTTATCCTATCCATTTTGTTGTTGTTGTTCTTGAAGAGAAATAAAATAAAGAAATGGCACTATTAAACAAAAAGGGAATAACTTTCAGTGGATTTGGGATAATAACTAGAAATTATGTAAATCTCACTCTTCATCTAAAAATAATATCTTCAGATTGCTTAGTCTAAAATCCCACTACAGGTTTTAGAGGCTTTTTAGACATCTACCGTATACAGGAACTATACAAAACAATGGCATAAAAAGGAAATTCTGGAGAATAGATACATTGGTGCAAGAACTGACTTTTTGTTCAGAATTTGAGTAAATGGTGCAATGGGATCTCTAGTAGCTGGTATGATACAAAGCAAGCAAAACAGTATATGAAAATAAGGGGGCAGCTAAGGGTTTATCTTAGTTATTCAGTATTCAAAATTGTGATTTTGAATCATCTCAAAATTCAAGTATTATATTGGAACGGTTTTTTGAAGTTTGAGGGGTTGTGTTTTGATTTAATACAACAAATAAATAAGATATTCTAGCTTCTGCTAGAATGTATAATCTGGTTTCTGATTTTTCAAACTATTGCTTTTTCTCACATGCCATCTCAAGTCTGCAAAAAAGGACTACCTTTTCCTCCATCTTTGCTCCCAAAATGCTGAAAAGCATTTTTAACTTTTTCTTCTGGCAGTTATCAATGTATTACAGGCTTGGGGCACAGTGGCTAGAAAGCTGTGCAGAGGAAAAGGATCAGGGGGTCTTAACTGATGCTCACCTGAACAGGAGCCAGCGGTATGCCCAGGTGTCCAAGACCAACAATATCCTGGCTTGTATCAGGAATAGTGTAGCCAGCAGGACCAGGGAGGTTCCCCTGTACTCAGCTCTGGTGAGGCCGCACCTTGAGTACTGTGTTCAGCTTTGGGCCCCTCACTACAAGAAGGACATCAAGGCCCTGGAACGTGTCCAGAGAAGGGCTACAAAGCTGGTGAAGGGTCTGTAACACAACTTCTATGAGGTGTGGCTGAGGGAACTGGGGTTGTTTAGGGAGAAGAGGAGGCTCAGGGAAGACCTTATTGCTCTCTACAACTACCTGAAAGGAAGGTGTGGGATGCTGGGAGTCAGCCTTTTCTCATAAGTAACTAGCAATAGGACTAGAGGGAATGGCCTCAAGTTGCCCCAGGGGAGGTTTGGGTTATAAATGAGGAGAAATTTATTCTCAGAAAGAGCAGTCAGGCATTGGAACAAGTTGCCAAGGGAGGTGGTGGCATTGCTGTGCCTGGGGATGTTCAAAGAAAGGTTGGACCTGGCGCTTAGAGACATGATTTAGTGGGTGATACTGGTGGTAGGGTGATGGTTGGACCAGATCATCCTGAAGGTCTTTTCCAACCTTAATGATTCTATGATTCGATGACTCTATGATTATCCTTTCAAATTAAATATCATGCCAAGTTTAAAGTTCCTGTATTTTGGATGCTATGTTGTCTTGCAATATTCAGAAAATACAGATAGTTTCCGCTTCAACAAAATCCAATTTTATCAAACTTGCAATGGTTAAATTAACATCTCTTCAAGAAATTCCAGAATTATTGCACATCTCTAGAGCAGAAATTTAAGAGTCAAAAAACTGTAGTCTGTGTTTTTCTTGGTGAGAATAAGTGCATAACTTGCACTGGATGCTTCTGCAGTACCATGAGAGCTGATCAGAATAGTCACTGAGAATTCACCTAGAATGTTTTGCTGTAAAGAAAGTAAAAGAATAATTTTAGGGAGGGAGACGACTATGGATAAAGTCTTGGCTTTGCTCCTGATGGACTAAGGGTGAGAAAAATTGCTATAATTTGCTACAGACATATGTTAGCACAAGTTAAGTTGTTTGCATCAACTGGGAAAAAGGTAAGGTAAGTAGCTCTATTTTGAGTCGTAGTGGCTATTAGAGACATCCCTGCAGAGATGTATAACAGGTACATCCTTTAATCAAAATTGTATTTAGGCCACAATGTAGCTGTAGTATTATAATGGTATCCTTAACATTAAAATTAAACTCCTGTTGAGAAAGAGGAGATTTTTTCACCTTGTTTCCACAATTATATATTTTTCTTTCCATAGTCCCTTAACACCATTTGTTACTAGTTGAACAAATATAGGATATACAAACTGTGAATTCTTCATAATTTCATATTTTTTGCTTTAAGAATCTTATAACTTCTAAAGCATTTGAATATCCATCACATTTAAGGAATAGTGCAGATTAGGCTCTTTGAGGGAGGTATCCTGCTGTTGGCATCTCTCCAGGCCTCTTCAATGAAATACTCATTTCAAATACATTTAATTACCCTCTTTAGAGTTTTGGCTTTTGCTTAATTTGTATAAATAATTTGGGCATCTAATTAGCTCTCAATTTGTATCAAGTAAAATAATTGGGACTGCTTTGTTAGGCAAAATCTTTCTTTCAAACTGGATTACTCAAATGCAAGCCCATACTCTTAGTTCATGAATTACATCACTTCCAGCTTCACCATCTCTTTTTCTAAAGCTGTCTGATGTTGATCAGCATGGACAGCCTCTTTTGCTACTGGACACAGACACCATTGAATTACTAATATCTAAATGGTATTGTTATCCATCTTCAGCTTTCCTATGTATTCCCTTCACTGTTGCAGCATCTCAGTACCTCTCAGTCTGTAATTCTATTTTTCTTGAAACTGTTCTGCAAAGGAGAAACTGAAGAAAATAGTCAAAGGAAGCATGTTCAATATGTTAATTTTAAACTTGACTATTATATTCATTTAAGAAGAATGGGTGAGGTGAAACATATTGAAGGGATGATTGTTCCTTCCCATCTAAGTCAGTTTTTTCAGACCATGGAAAATATGGGGGGGGAAGGGAAATATTTGGACCTGTCCCAGGAAGATCTGGAATTCAGAGCTCACGCAGAAGTTGAGAAACTGCTGAGAAGAGCAAGAGGTCTCAGACAGCATCAGCAGAGGTCAGGCAGCCAGGCCTCAAGCTGATCCAGAAAATCTTCCTAGTGACCAGACAGGGGGCTGCAAAGATTAGTTTGCCTAGGAAAGATGGTGAGCTGACTGAAACCTGTACTTGGGCAAAGACTTGTCTGAAAAGAATGTGACTGGCTGGAAAAAATTATTTATAAACACTTTTTCATTTGTATCATATCTAGTATAGTCACTTCAGGCTTGAAGTTGGAAAAGCATCAGTGTTTACTTCCTTTTGTGACGCAATATCTGACCTGTCGCAAGACCTCTAGGATGCTAGTTTTCTAAAGCGACAGCTGCGGGCTAGGTAAAATATCCCAAAACATCCGAATTTAGACAAGACACATTGGGTAACCTCAGCTGGTTAGCTGCTTTTGTTGCTAGGCAACTGAAACAAGACATTGAGTTTTCTGCCATTTAAAAAGTTAATTATTTCATTTTATAATCTAGTAAACTCTGACTTTCTGAGTTTAAAATCCTTTTTTAATATATATATATATGTTTTTATTTATTTATTTTTCCTCTGGGAATGTTATTGTAAGGAGAAAAAGCAGATCTGCCTTCAGCTTCTGACTAGTCCTGAATCCTTTTATAGTCAGAGCCAGAATTTTAGGCATCTATTTAGATATCTAACATGATAATTAGAGTTTGGAGGAATTCTAATAACCATAGTAAATACAAAAGAAGGCAAACATTTAGAGTGGTCTCAGCAGAATTTCAAGGGTTTGTTTCATTTTCTTACACACAGACATCCACTGCCATTTGAAATACTACATGCTCAATCTGTCATGGTCTCTAGGTTCTGTTTCACAAGGGCACTTTTGGGACTATAAATTTTGTGTCATGTCTGCCCCTTCTGTGCAGATGTACCAAGGAATCCTAAATGGTAATAGATATCTATTTTTATCAAGGGAAGTCAAAAAGTGGGATTCTTATGGGTAAATAAAAGGGATCCAGTAGCTTGCTGTTGCCTAAACTTCCGAAGGTCTGCACTACAGTTCATGTTTCTTATGACTGTTTAGGCACTTCATATTATGAATAAACAGAATTAGAATAAGACGCAGAAGTAAAAAAGGAGGATTATTCTTAGAAAACCTTTGCTTTTAGGAGGAAATTCTTCACTTGGAGGGTGGTAAGGCACAGGAACAGGTTGCCCAGAGAAGTTATGGATGCCCCATCCCTGGAAGTGTTCATGGTCAAGTTAGATGGGTCCATGGGCAACCTGATCTAGTGTTTGACATTCCTGCCTATGGCAGGGAGGTTGGAATCAGATGATTTTTAAGGTCCCTTCCAAACCGAGCCATGCTATGGTTCTATGACTTTATGATTCTCTGATTGATTCTATGATTCTGTGATTCTGTTACCACCTCATTATTGGCTGAGTTTCTTGTATCTGCATAAACACCTTATGTATTACTGGTTACTGTAAAGAGATTACAAATAATTGTAACTGCTTAGCACCCAGCCGCTGCTTCACTGTTAAAGCACTGCTTACTTATCTGATCACTGCCTTCATGGAATAAGTACTGTGTTGAAGTAAATTAATGACAGAGTTTATGTGGTAGTAGTGATAAATCTGTTAGCATGCTGGAAGCAGGTACATATATCCTAACAAACTTTCCCATATAAACATGAAAGAGTCATCATTGTTTTAGAGAGATGAAGGTAGTGGTTATCACTGCCAGGTCTTTGAATAATATTTGATGGCAGACAACAGACATCAAGAGACAATAAACATTTACTAGGACTGGTATGCACAGTAGGCTGTGGAAAAATAAATCTAAATAAGAGTGTAGTAACACAGGGACTGTACCAGAATTAAACAGGTATTTCTGACAGCAGTTAGAGCCAGGTACTTCACTGTGAGTTACAAAATCTCTGTAGTTCACAGTTAAGTAATGAAATACCCATGGAAATATTTTTGCCAAACCTAGACCATTAGCAGCTGTCTTATATCCAGAGTCAAAGGCAAATTTTATATTCCTCAGACATTTTTATCCTAGACAGAATAAGTATGGATATTCTCAGAGTAAGAGAATTTAGATAAATGTCAGCATTTATTCAGTTCCTGCAGTCTTCTAAAAAGACGAGAGTTTTTCAGTGTAATGTACTGAAATGTAAACGGTCAGGTATTATATTCTATACATCCTCATCTGGTCCCACCTCAATGATTACTGTCCTTATTTCTGTTCCCACATCTTCTGAATGTTGACACATTAATAGCTCATCACAGAGCTTTTTACATGTCAGCTTCCACTGTATATTTTTTCACAGACTATTCTCTCAATCTCGAAAAATCTCTCTAATTCCTTTCTGTGTGTGATATACTAAAGGAGGTTTTTGGGTTAATACAGACCTCCTGGCCCTTTGATAATCGTGAATCTCAAATTTTCATTCATTTCTAGATAACATTATATAGTATGCTGTGTATGTCACAAAGGAACCATTCACGTACAATGTCACGTATCTTTCTTTCTCCTGAAATGCCTACTCATCTTACTCAACTTTGTTCTAGGAGGTTTTCCTTTTCTTTCCAATATCTGATTTTCCTTCATGGATTTGATGAAGTGGTCTGGAGAATTCCTATTATGATATTTATGATGTGATTAAAACTACAAGTGATTGATTTAATTGTTGAACATATATATGTAATAGAACATTATTTTTTAAATGTACACCAAAAAATACATTGGAATTTTAATGGCATGTGAAGTTAAAGGTGTTACAGTAAAATTAATAGGTTTGCAATATAAGGATTCAGGCAAAAAGGATTGTGATTAATGCAGAATTAAATAGGCCTGTGGAAGACTTTGTGCCGTGCTGTCTTTGAAAACAACGAACTAATCTGTTTTCACCCAGGAAGTCCCTCTCAACCTTCTGTTTTTGGTGGAACTTTCTTTAACTAAGCAAGCCTAGGGAAAAAAAAAAAAAAGTTAAGAAATTTTGACTATCAGTTTTTTAAGTGTCTATAATCTAAATCTCCTGACATTGTTTTTTCCAACATTGAACAATTTCTATACAGGAGCAAATAAATGCATCTCTGAAGTAAATGAAAGATTTCCACTGCCTTTAATGCATAATTTTCAGAATTCATAGGCCTTTCAGAAAAAAAAAAAAAATCATCCTTAGTTTTTTCTATTCCTTACAAAGTAACATCAATGCCTTAGTGATGGTCTTTCATTTGCATCTGGGGGAAAAACGTGTTGATTACATTGGAAGACATGCCACAAGAATAAAATGTATTATTCTCACTAAAAATACAATACATGCCTTTTAAGAATGGTATAAAGGAGACATGACCTATAGGGCATTACTAAGGCATTGCAAAGTGTCATGGATATTTTGGGAACCATTGTCTGCTTTACAACGTATTATATCCTTCTCACTTACTTTCAAGATTTCTGCTTTAATTATCTTGTAAACTCCTCAGTATTTCACTGTTAAGAGCTGGCCCATTATAAAAAAGTATCCTTCTAAAACTGGATTATTTGTTAAGAATTTAAGGTTATAGTATCCATTCCTGTTAGGTTTGATTATGAATAGATAATAAAAGTGATATATTAAACATGTAAAAATATTTATTTCTTGTATAAAAATTTAATTTCATGCATGAGAATTTGTTTCTTCTCTTTTTTGTCCACTTCTCCATGTCTCACTAAAGCAGTAGTTTTGTATGAAAAGATTTTCAGATGACAGCAATTGCTAAAGGCCCATACAGGTTGTTATTTTTATACATAATGTATTCCTTGCAGATTATCTGTTGGCATTAACCTGCTGGGCTTCCAGCAGTCAAGCTAAAAGATTCTGTTTATTGAGAAAACAAAACAATGAAACAAACAAAAGTCTCTAGTGGACGGAAAGCTGTTTGCATGAGCGCATCTCAGATTTGTGTCTGTTGAGGCTAGAATTTTTTAGGCTTGACCATTAAAAAAAAAAGGGACTCCAAAACCTCAGAGCATTCAGTCTTAGTAATAAGGAGGGAGAAGAAGCTTGTCAGATCAAAGCAACTCCAGTCTGATAAAAGGAAAACGCTGTCAGCAGGTATGGGTCTTACAAATCAGAGGGAAAAATAAGAGAGACATATCTCAGCTGTGAGCTTAGGGAATACATGTAGACACATGTGAAGCTGCCCCATTCTGTGAATGAATTCATAAGCCTTTGTTTTAAAAGTTGTATTTCTGTGCTGCTTCAAATGCCACGTCATTACCTCCTAAACCAAACCAAAACTAAACAAAAACAAACAAAGAAAAACAACACTCTTGAACCAAGGTGCATCTCTAACATAACCTGATAATCTAGGAATCTAGGATAACCATAGTTCAGGATCTCATACCAGTGATCAAGCTACAGTGTTCAAAAACCAGTAAAATGTAAGAAACTAGGCCTTCTGCCCAAGGGAGACAGTCAGTAGACCATGAAAAGGAGGGTATGCCCTTCACCTTCTCCTTGCAATACCTGAGCTACTTGAAGACAACAGTAGTTCAAAGTCTGTAAGGACTGTAGGAACAGGACTATAATGAGAAATTCATTAAGATCTTTCAGTTGAATTTAAATAGAGTTCAGATTTGCAGGGAACAGATATAATCAAGTAGGTAGGCCATATCTATGTTTATCTTGTGATTTTACATATATTTATAATACATATATTTAGATATATTTCCTATTTTTCTCTTTTTTTTTTTTTTTAATTTTTCCTTCTTAATGTATAGCATGTACTGCAATTTGCTACAGACTGACTTAGAGCATCAGTGTACAACACAGTAAACATTGCACAGTATTGCTGTGTCTGAAGATAATAAATACGAAACTTATCTCATCTAGCTTTAGCCACATCCAAACAAACCCAGGTAGTCAATGAAGAGCAGGGACACTGCTACAGCTATTATCATCTCATCTAAACTGTCCTCAGGATGTCTCAATCTCTTTTCATCAAATAGAGAGGGGTCTGGGGCAGCTAGCTTAGATTAGGTGCACAGATTCTGAAAACTGAAGTTAAATTAAATGAATTATTCTTTGAGACAACCAGTTAATATCTTTGTGTGAGGCAGAAAGCATCGCTGTGGCAGAAAGTACAGAACAGCTGCAATTTGCATTGCAGTTTCTGCATGCGGATGTTGTGCATGGATGACTGTAAAGGAGCCCAAGTCCACAGTTTAAATTCAAAGTACTTATTTCAATCATCTAATTTTATCACACATGATCTGATATTTTTGCAATGAGGAAAGAAAAAAAAAAGGACTGAAGGGGAATAAGGCAGGTAGAAGAAAGGCCATTGTGGAGCAAGAAGCAAGGAAAGGAAGGCTCTTTAAGGTGAGAAAAGCCCAAAGTGTGCATATCCCATTCCATACCTCACGACCCCAATCCCCCCTACCAAAAGCCCCCAAACTTTTGATGCATATCTATCCCCCCCCAAAAAAAAAGAAAAAAAAAGGAAAAAAAAGAAAAAAAAAAGAAAAAAAAAAGAGAGAGACTATTTATTTATTTATTTTTAATCAGCAATAAAGCCTAGGAGTGAAGAAAAATATTTAGAAACTTTTTTAAGGAGCACAGTTCAGCTACTTAACTTCTACTACTGCACTTCTGAAGCATTACGCGAAATTTCTTCACAATTCTCCTGGAGGAGTTGCCGAGTTCAAACCCTCTGCACTGTACATTAAATGGAAGGGTTAGTTTGAAGCATTTGATATATCTGTAAGAAATAGATTTTCTTGCTGTGCTTTTGCATTTGATGTGCAATGAAAGTGATGAAACGAGAATACAATCAATAGAAGAACTATGATATGGTGAAGGACGTTTCACTTTAATTTTCCATTCAAATATGCACAAAGCAGAAAAAGTTAGGAAAAAGATCAAGGAGATGTGATAATAGGCTATGAATGGACTAAATAGGAGAGTCTCAGTTTGCAGGAGCTAAATCTTAAGGCATAGGATACAGCAGTGGCAGAGGAATGACAGCAAGAGACATCACTCTGACATGTACATAACCACACAGCTTAGGAAATATTGTGAAGCAAATCCCTTTTGTAAAATACTTTTAAAATGCCTATCATGACAATGACATTTAAAAGACAGAGAGCTGTTCAACAGACAAAGAGGGAGAATGATAAAATACAATCAGGAGGGAGAAGGAGGAATAGGAGTGAGGAGGGAAATGAATGTAGAAAAAAAAGGAAACTTGGGGACGTGTAGGGAAATAAACAGAAAAAATAATTAATTAAAGATAGAAAAAAGTGAAGGTAAAAATTATCTGAAAAATAAGATCCTTTCACTTCATGGTTAGATTTTAATTTACCCAGAGTTTTTTGTGGTTATAAACTGACATTAAGTAGTGATGGTTTCACCCTGATGGACAGCTAAACTCCACAACACTCACTCTCTCACTTCCCCTCCTCAAAGGAAGAGGGGGAGAAAATCTGATGGAAAAGGGCTCAAGGACTGAGGTAACAACAGGGAGATCACTCAACAATTATCATCAAGGGCAAAACAGACTCAGTGTAGAGGGATTAATAGAATTAATTGCCTATCACTAGCAGACTAGAACAGTGAGAAACTAAAAGCAAACTAAAAACACCTTCCTCCCCCTTTCACCCTCTTCTAACTCCTCTCCCAGGGCAGCACTGGGGAACAGGGAATGGGGGATGAGGTCAGTCTGTAACGATTCATCTTTTCCATTCCTTCTCGGTCATGCTCTGCTCGTGCCCCAGCGTGGGGTCCCTCCCACAGGATGCCATCCTTCCCAAACTGATCCTGCATGGGCTTCCCACAGGCAGCAGCTCTTCAAGAACTGCTCCCACATGGGTCCGTACCATGGGGCCCATCCGTCAGGAGCAAACTGCTCTAGCACGGGTCCCCCATGGGCGGCAGCGCCCCTCAGACCCCCTGCTCCTGCGTGGGCTCCTCTCCACGGGCTGCAGCTCCGGCCCGGGGCCTGCTCCTGCGGGGGCTCTCCATGGGCCGCAGCCTCCTCCAGGCCACATCCACCTGCTCCACCGGGGGCTCCTCCACGGGCTGCAGCGTGGAGATCTGCTCCGTGTGGGACCCATGGGCTGCAGGGGGACAGCCTGCTCCACCAGGGGCCTCTCCAGAGGCTGCAGGGGAACTGCTGCGTGCCTGGAGCACCTCCTGCCCTCCTGCTGCACTGACCTTGGGGTATGTGGGATTATTTCTCTACATTTTCTGAAACTTCTCTCCCAGCTACTGTTTTCCCAGGGCAGCCTCTGGGCTCTTCTCACATAGGACTCTACTGCAGCCCTTCCTCCCCCTGTCCACTTGGGTGGGCAGCCAAGTTCCACCATGGTTGCTCTCTCACTCCCCCTCCTCAAAGAGGAAGGGGGAGAAAATGCAACACAAAGAGGTCGAGGTTTGAGATAAGGATGGGGAGACCGCTCAACAATTTTTGTGACGGGCAAAACAGACTCAGAGTAGGGAGATTGTAAGATTTATTGCCTATTACTAACAAGCTAGAGAAGTGAGAAACAAAGGAAAGAAACGAAAAATGCCTTCCCCCCATCCACCCTCTTCCACTTTCTCCCCCCAAGCGGTGCAGAGGAATGGGGGAATGGGGGTGTCCTGGTTCCAGCTAGGACAGAGTTAATTTTCCCTCATAGTAGCTGGTAGGGTGCTATGTTTTGAATTAGGATGAGAAGAGCGCTGATAACATGCTGATGTTTTAATTGTTGCAGAGCAGTGTTTACACCAGGCCAAGGACTTTTCGGCTTCTCGCTCTGTCCTGCCATCGGGCAGGCTAGGGGTGCAGCAGGAGCTGGGAGGGGACAGACCCAGGACAGCTGACCCAAACTGGCCAAAGGGGTATTCCATACCATCTGACGTCATGCTAAACAATATATAGGGGTGGCTGGCCGGGGTGGGGGGCCGGCTGCTCGGGGATAGGCTGGGCATCGGTCAGCGGGTGGTGAGCAATTGCAATTGCAATTGAAAGGACCTCTACTGGAGCACTGGGAAAAATGTGAGGTGAAAGGAGCAGCAGAGAGGAACTGCTATGGAATGACCACAACCTCTCATTCTGAATCCCTCCTTCATGACTTGGTGGAAGGAGTTAAAGGAGTTGGGAATGAAGGAGTGAAGGTGAGATGGGGGGAAAAAAAGGGGATGGGATGAAGTTCTGTTTTAATTTGTCTTTGTTTCTCACTATCCTAGTCTATTTTCATTGTCATTATATTAAAATAACTTTCCTGAAATCGAGTCTGTTTTGCCTGTTACAGTGAGTCACAAACCTTATTCAAACCTATGAGCTTTTTCAATTTATTTTCTCCCCTCTGCCCTGTTAAGATGGGGGAGCAAGAGAGCAGCAGGCTGGGCATCTAGCAGCTGTCCAAGGTCGTAGGTCCAAGGTCATCATAAACATACTATCTAAAACATAAACATACTACCATCGTAAACATACTACCTAAAACATAAACATTCTTCTCTAAATTTCTGATATGTTTTAATGGTGGCTTTAAGGATCACTGTAATGAGCGTTCCTACAGTTTCTCACAAAATGTGTTTTAGAAGAAAAATAGCTACATTGCTGAATGGGAAGTGTGGAATCTCTAGCATACAGGTGCACACTCACTGGGTAGGCAAGTTTAGGTTTTATTTAGTATGGCAACCTCCATCTAGTTTTGTGACTCTCTTCTCAGTCATTGATATAACTAGTGTACCATCTCTAGGTAGTTAAAGCAGAATTATGGCACTACGTCTTGGGACTGAATCAAATCTTCATGCTCCCAGAAACAATCACCTTGGGAAAAATATATGTGTAACTTGGGTCATGTAGGTGCTGCAGGATCAAAAAGGTGCTGCATTTTAACAAATACTGCTTTTGTATTTGTTGTGTGTAACAGGTTTGATTGTGTTGATAAAGTTTGCTAACTGTTATACATTCATAAATGCCATTTAGCAATGCAATGCTCACACATGCATATGTGTATACAGTCTCACAGCATGCGACCTGAAGGGATGTAGGGCTGAGAACTGAGGGAGCTGGCCAATGTCAATGTGAGGACATTGTCAGTTATCTCAGAAAGTTCATGATGATCATGTGAGGTTCCTGAGGACTGAAAGAAAGGGAAAGTGATTTGCATCTTCAAGAAGGGCAAGAAGGAGGATCTAGGGAGCTACCAGCCAGCTATTCTAACCCTAATCACTGAGAAGATGATGGAGCAAATAAGCTTTGAAACCGTTTTCAGACATACAGAGAATGAGAAGATGATTAGGAGCAGTCAGAATGGATTTATGTAGAAGTCATGCCTGATGAACCTGAGAGTTTTTTGTGACTAAATGGTTGTCTGCATGGATGAAGGCAGAGCAGTAAATGTTGTTTATATTGACTTCAGCTTTTGAAGCTTTCAACACTGTCACCCTGAAAACAAATGATGAGGTAGAGACTAGATAAATTGCCAGTGAGATTAACTGAAAATGCATTCAACTGACAAAGGGTTGTTATCAATAACACAAAGTCCATCTAGAGGCTGGTCACTAGTAGAGTACCTCAGGGGTCAATATTGTCTTCACTACTGTTTAACATCTTCATTAATGATGTGGATAATGAGACAGAGTGAACCCTCTTGCACCAGCAAATTTGCAGATAATACAGAACAGGGAAAAGCGGATGATATACCAGATGGGGTTGCTAGCATCCAATCAGGAAACAGGAACTAGAGAAGTTCAAGAGAAATCCCAAATCTGTCACCTGGGAAGGAATAACCGTATGCACCAGCAAAAGCTGAAGGCTGACCAGCTGGAAAGCAACTTTGCAGAAAAGGACTTTAGCATTCTGGTGGACACCAAATTGAACATGACCCAACAATGAGCCATTATGGTAAAGAAGACCAACAGCTTCCTGAGCTGCAAAGGGAGACCATTCTCAGCAGGTTAAGGGAGGTGACTCTTCCCCTCTACATAGTATTGCTGAGACACATCTGTGTCCAGTGCTGGCCTCCCTGATGTGAGAGAGAAATTGACATCCTAGAATGAGTTCACCAAAGGTGATGAGTGGTGTACCTCAGGATTTTGTCCTGGGACTGGTACTGTTTAATATCTTTATCAATGACATGGACAGTGGGATCAAGTGCACCCTCAGCAAGTTTCCAGATGACACCAAGCTGAGTGGTGAAGTTGATACAACAGAAGGAAGGGATGCCATCCAAAGGGACCTGGACAAGCCTGAGAATTGGGCCCTGATGAACCTAATAAGGTTCAGCAAGTCCATGTGCAAGGTGCTGCACCTGGGTTGGGGAAATCCCAGAAATGAGTACAAACTGCGAGAAGAATTCACTGAAAGCAGCCCTGCAGAGAAGGACTTGGGGGTTCCAGTGGACGAGAAGCTTGACATGAGCCAGCAGTGTGTGTTTGCGGCTCAGAAGGCCACCTGCATCCTGGGCTGCATCAAGAGAGGAGTGGCCAGAAGGTTGAGGGACGTGATTGTCCCCCTCTACTCTGCCCTTGTGAGGCCCCACTTGGAGTACTGCAAACAAAACAGGTCTGGGGCCTACAGCACAAAAAGTATGTTGATCTGTTAGAATGCGTCCAGAGGAGGGCCACAAAGATGATCAGAGGGCTGGAGCACCTCTCCTACAAAGAAAGGCTGAGAAAGCTGGGGCTGTTCAGCCTAAAGAAGAGAAGGCTTCAGGGGGACCTCATTGCAGCTTTTCAATACTTAAAGGGGACTTATAAAAAAGATGGGGAGCAACTCTTTGCTCAATCAGATAATGACAGGACAAGGGGAATGGTTTTAAACTAAAAGAGGGAGATTTAGATTAGAGGTTAGGAGGAAATTTTTCACTCAAAGGGTGGTGAGGCACTGGAAGAGGTTGCCAAGAGAATCTGTGGATGCCCCATCCCTGGAGGTGTTCAAGACCAGGTTAGATGAGGCCTTGAGCAATGTGATCTACTGGGTGGCATCCCTGTCTATGGCAAGGAGGTTGGAACGAGATAATCTTTAAGGTCCCTTCCAATCAAAGCTTTCTATGATTCTATGATTCTATGAAAGGGCCACAAAGATAATAAAAGGACTGCAGGATCTGTCATACAAGGAGAGGATGAGGGATCTGGAACTGTTCACCCTAGAGAAGAGAAGGCTCAGGAGGATCTTACCAATGTGTATTGTAATGTGTAATGTGTGATTGTACACTGGAACAGGTTGTCCAGAGAAGTGGTGAGTAAGGTCCCTG
The DNA here is from genome assembly GCF_964034855.1 of Anser brachyrhynchus. Taxonomy (NCBI): domain Eukaryota; kingdom Metazoa; phylum Chordata; class Aves; order Anseriformes; family Anatidae; genus Anser; species Anser brachyrhynchus. The sequence continues at coordinate 178,562,425 of NC_137694.1, read as the reverse complement.
CAAACCTGAACTATTCTGTGATTTTGTGAGCATCCTACCACAACAAGGTGTGAAAGAAGAAGGGCCTGGTAAAATCTACCCTATAGTAATTCATATGAAATACTATGGAGTTTGTTAGCTCCATAATTAAGGACAGGTAGGCAGGAAATCATATCTCTGTATTGCTCTGTAGAATTTCTTTAAGTGAGATAAAAAATGTAGCCCTTATTGATATTGTCACAAATTATATCATTTTTATGCAAGCCTGCAACTTTTCTGTTGCCTATTACCTTGCACATACAAGCTTAGTAAGACATTATTTTCAATCATATTTCACAGTTCATAAATATGATGAAATTGGTCTTATTAGAAGAATATATAGCTATAGTTTCCTTTTGAGATGATGAGTCAGATCAGATTTTATTTATTTATTTATTTATTTATTTTTAATTTTGAAAGGAAATACACTGGGATATATGAATATACAAAGCAAATATTTCTAATCTAATTTATCATTTTGGGGCTTGTATTTAGTTTTGTACTGATTTTGTTCACCTGGTACTTACTTTTTCTCTTGTCCTGCTTTCTTTAAAAGAAAAATGTATATAAAGGAATAGCTTGTTTATCTTCTTAAATGTGTGTCCTTCTGTTTCTAGACTCATTCTCTCCTTCTTAAGCTGCCATCAAATACTATTCATGTGAGGATGTTCTCATCAACAGAGATTGTTTTGTCTTAGATGAGCTTATGACTAGATGTTGTTTAAGTAGCAGGTGGTGGCACATTTGTTAAAGTTGATCATATGTTGTATTAATAAGACAAACAGAGGTATCTATTCATTAGGTGCAAGGTAATTCCAGTTCATGGCTGCTGTTCAAATCGTGGCAGCCTTTGGGTTTGGAACCAAACCTGTAGCATATGCAATACAACTTAAAATCAAACAATAGAAAAATGGTGAAAGAGCATTTTTGATGTCATTAAACAAGCATAATCCCCTGTGAGAATAGTTTTCATACTTCACCTTTTCCCATAATTATTTTATTTTTGATGTGATTTCTGCATAGCCACAAAAGCAAAGTACCTCCGTGCCTTCCAAAGGATTAGATAATGCAATAAAATAGCTGTGTCAATTAGTTTGTTCCTAAATGAAAGAGCTGCGATGGAGCTGTGTTGAAGGTAACAGGCTCTTCCTGAGACACTGAGTGTTACTTTAAGCACATTTGTAAATTAGAGAAACAGTTTCCTATACTATGACTGGCATGGGTTCTAGTTCGCTTAGAATGAGGTAAGAAGACTTTAAATTTGTCTTTACTCATCTATGTATACACAGTCATAAAAATGCATTTCTTATCATGGTAGTAGCGAGAGATATAGCTACAGAGTAATTATGCAAATTACAGTACCCTGGTATATTCAGATATCCAAACAGCCAAACAGAGCACAGTGCTTGTGCAAGGATGTTAGGAAATTGCAGTTTTGTTTTTGTAACTGAGTAAGGTCCCAAACCTTTTGTCTTCCTTGTTACTTTGATCCATTTTAATATATGTGCACAAGATATAAGCCTAGAGAAGATGTTACCTAAAATGTCATAATGAATTTTATTTCTCATAAATGCCCATATCGTCACCAACAGACATAAATCAACCATAATTTTAATATTTATATTTTTTTAATTATCTACTTTCTGATCACTCAGATTATTTTCACTTGGCTAAAGATTGCTGGAAAAATGAAATTTATTTCTCACTTTTACAAACTAGGTATTAGTTTGTAGACACTAACAAAAATGCTCTGGACCAGGGGAAAAAAAATGGTGGTTTTCACAAAATAATTTAATTCTCATCAGATCTTGGCAATTTGTTCTTTGGAGAACTGTGAGCTGGTCACAACAGGGCACAGACATGGGAAAACAAAGCTAACACGATTTATAATATCCGTACCTCTAAATCTGCTCAAATGTATATTTGTTTATTTGGCTGTAGAAGAACACAGGTATAAAGGATCATAGTAACAAACATGGTTTTATTTGGTAGTCAGTATAGACAGAAATGCCATATACTTTCTAGCCTATGATTCCATTGATAACAGCAAGATAAAATATATCTGTATCTAATTAACATACAAAAACTCAAAATGGAATCAACTGATTCATTCAGTTGATGGAGTTTCCAGAAGAAACTTTTATCAATCATTCTTCACTATAAGCGCTTGATGCTGTAAATATATATATATACAGAGAGAGTTTTAAAGAGAATTAAAATTAAAAACATTCACTCAAGATGATATTTTCTTAGTGAAGTTTTATTTATTGAACCTTTTAAAATTGATGAAATTCAGTCCCATCAGAACTATGACCTTCACTCAAACTTAGTTATTCACTATCTGCATATTATCTGCAAAAAAAGCTGTTGTCAGTTGAGGCACAGAAGACATCCATTGTTTTCTAGTATTCACGAGCATGGGCAAAGGCTTACATTCTGGTAGTAATGATAGGAACATATACATATATATGTTATAACTGTAACTATATCCCTCTGCTTCTCTCTTCTCCCCTCCTCTTCCTTCTTCTCTCCTGTGTCTGGAATAAAGTCTGGAAGAGTAACCAGGGTGGAATTCATGATATGAAAAATCATGTGACGTGGTAACAAAAAGTATTGAAGTTGATCATAAGGTTCTAATCATGGGGTTTCTGTTATTCTATTGAAGGTGATAGATAGGGCACATTTTATCAAAGGAAACATAAGAACAAAAGAAACCAACAGAAAACTGGGTTCCTCTTCATCCCAAAACAGAACTGCAGCAGCAGCTGATCCTTCCTGTGTGAGCTAGCAGAAAAGTCTGTGAGTGCAAGTGCCTCTGGACTAACCCAAGGGGAAGATGTCATTTCTGTTAACTTGATGACTACCTGGATACATGAAGTCATCCACAAGCTCTTTTTTTTTTTTAAGTACAAGAATTTAGGCTGAGTAGTGAATTTCTTCAGGTAGCTTGTTTTCTCACTTTTTTTTTTTTTTTTGGAAATAACAATTTCCTAGAAGCCAAAATTATTCTTTATATGAAAACTGAACAATTTATTTCAGGGCCTTATAAATGCCAGGGTTTGTCCAGGCTGCTGAACAAAAGAGATCTAGGGAGTGAGTCTAAGTATTTTATCCCTAGTCATCCACCGCAATTGCTCACTCCCTGTCTGTAAGACTGCTCCAATGACCTCTCTCAAAGACAAAGTCTGAGCATACTTCTAGACATTGTTCACTTCGTGGGCTGAAGTGAAAGCAGTATGAATGATTGTGCACTGGATTTGGTTCACTTCTCCCTATATAGTTCTGCCCCAGTAGGCTTTGCTCAACCTTGTATCCTAGGATACTTAACACATACCTTCAGCTTCATGCAATAAAAACATCAATCCTGTATGATGAAGGCAGTCCTCTCATTATTTTTGATAATCTGAACTGGAAAACAAAAAAACAAGCAAACAAACAAACACAAGACAAAATATTCCAGTGCTTCAGCAGCATGGCTTAGGCTAGAAGGGACACAAGGCCAATTGCTACCTACTGTGGAGACAGACAGTTTTCTCTGTAGGAAACAGGCATGAGGCTGTCTGGCTCACCTGGGAGCAGGATCTGGTCCTCTTCTACTTCGCAGTATGAGAGTTCTTGGTGATTTTCACTCTCCTCCTTGATGAAAACAAGATAACATGCTAGAGACATTGCTGAATTCCTCAGACTATTGTACCATACTCTTTTGTTACGTTATATTCATTAAGCTGCTATACCATCCATTTTTTTTTTTTTTTTGTTACAAACTAAGGGGAATGCAATGCTCTTTGAATTTTACAGATACATTCTTAATAAGGCAATGCTCTGTGAAGTAATCATTCTTGATTTTTTCTGCTTGCCTAGTTACTCAGTTGTTTTTCGTTTATGTTTGCATTGTTTTCCTCCTCAAATTGATAGTTTACCTCCGTTAGTAATTCTCCACGCTTTTACAGTGAAACCAAACTTCTAAGGCATTAATGTGTGTCCGCATGTTCCCAGGCTCTTCCAGCCTCCTGCAGCTGATATTATGCTATTTTCAATTATACTAGCTATCAGTTACTTCTCAGTTTTTCTGAGACCACATCTGGGCTAACCTTTGAAGTTTGGCCAAGTACTGTGACCTCAAAAAGGCATATCCTTTGGTTTGCATAGTCCAGCCAGAGAACAAGTTAGATGGTCACAACTAAACAAATATAACTGTGTTTTTGAGAGCCAATCTTGTCTTTTTCATGGTATGAGAAAGGCATTTGGATAGCGTGTGCTGCATTTCCCTTTACAAGAAAAAAATTAAAAAAAAAAAAAAAAAGAGCCAACAAGCTCAACCCCATTCATCCTTTGAAAATACTAAAATACTAAACAGGTCTTCCCTCTTTAAAGGACCTCTCCTTTAGTGAAAACTGCCACTGCACCTGAAAATTTTTGGTAAATGAATGATCACATGAAACACTGCTCTGCTGCACACTGGAATTTTATGAAGATCCATGTTTTCAGTGACATGTTGACATTGCCTGCTCACTGAAAGTGCAGGGGAAGTGGAATACAGAGTTCCCTGGGAAGCTCATGATACAGATGGAACAGTTTTGGTATAGGTGGCATTAAGCGACTCCCAAAATTGTTAAAGGTGAGACAGGATGTAACATAGTATAATATAGTTTGGAAATTATTATCATGTTCAAATGAGTTTTGTTCCCTACAGTGAAAATTGGTAGCCAAGGAAGTCCTTCTAACTGAGAGCATGATTTGATCCTAGAGTTGTCCAAGGCAAAATTTTGCAAAAATGCTGTTCCCTTCTTCCAGATATGCAGGGCAGAGCAAGTCACCAAACTTGGTGTCACTGACATACACAGACTCAAAACAAAGAATTCTTTCCTGAGGGAAGGATCACAAATCATATGCTAGGGTTTGGCTGAGATTAATTCTATTCTGTAATCATCATTTACTCATGCTACCAGTCCAGATCTGACCTGAATTTTTTAAAGAGTGCCAGACTTACTTTTCTAGTCAGTTTTCAAACTGTATTTTATTTATTAATTAATTTATTTATTTTGAAGAAGAAGATTCTCATTTTTACAGGTCATCTCAGACTTTCACCAATAACTTGTCTATTTCAATCATGCTTCTGATCTAGGGGTTGATAATTTCAACATTGTTAGGGAGATGATTATTATGACTAATCAAGATTTTTTTTTTCTCAGTTTCCAATTACCTTTTCTTTTGTACTGTTAGAGATTATGAAATAGTGCTCATTAAAATGTCAATTACAAGTCCATGCTAAGAGCTCATTTGAGCTGTGAAGGTCACAATGCTTAGCTTAAAAATCAGTGGTGAATATGAAATAATAATAATTGTAATAAATAAATAGGAGTGTTGAAAGAAATCAAAATAGATCAGTACACTTTTATAAACACCGAGTATAACCTAAATCCTTTGCGGTTTTTGCTTTACTGAATGGTTATAGGTCATTTGCTACTAATTTCTGCATTGGCAATTTTGCAAAACTTTCTAATTATCTATGACGTAAAGTAATGTTCTAAAGTCCAAAATGTTTTCATAGTATCAAGAATAATCAGGAATGCAAGTTCATTGATTTAGTTGTGATTCATGGAAGTTGGACTCCCTTTGAATGACTTTATGCTACAACTTTTATTAACAAGTACAGAATAAGTTCAGATTAGGCAGCTGAGTACTAATTACTTTTTTTTTTTTTTTTTCTGAGATGAGTTTGTAATTTTGGAATCATTGTGGTACTCAGTGGAGCTCAAAAGAAAGACATCTCCTTCTCTTTTCATTAATTTAAGGCATCTGGCAAGGGTAAGACCATGGATATTAGTTTTAAAATTATTTCTGCTGTCAACCATATTTTTTGTCTGTGAAAAGATGTTAATAGTATTATACTTTCCACTAAAGGCAGTTCTGTTAGTCTCCAGCACCACAGAGAATTACACTTGGATACAGTGAGTGTAAAATAGTATTGTTATAGCAATCTTCCTCCCTTTTTACCCCTCTAAAAACTCTTAAAAGGAGGGACCAAGCAATAGAGAATTTTCCCCTGCAACCTCTGGCATTTTATTTTATTTTATTTTATTTTATTTTATTTTATTTTATTTTATTTTATTTTATTTTATTTTATTTTATTTTATTTTATTTTATTATTTTATTTTATTTTATTTTATTTTATTTTATTTTATTTTATTTTATTATTTTATTTTATTTTATTATTTTATTTTATTTATTTTATTATTTTATTTTATTTTATTTATTTTATTTTTATTTTTAATTTTAATTTATTTTATTTTATTTCTCTGGCTTTTCTTTCCAAAATTGTTAGAAAGCACAGAGCTTTCTGAAACATAAAAATTCAAATCCTAATAATTTGAAGAGAGTTGAAGACCCTCAAGGTATTGTATACATTTCCTCTGTTTTAGAAGTTCGCAGATGGAGTTTTTACTATGTAAACCGCTGAAGGTCATAGGTCATATGTTCAACTATTCTAAAAAAGTATAATTTTTTTCAGTGAAATATAAAATAAGGAAATAAGGTAGTAGTAGTATAGTAGTATCTTTTTTTTTTTTTTTTTTTGTACTGCAGATTTTCATTTTTTCATGTCCCAATTAAATTACTTTAGTCTGGGCTAAGCAGCCCTGTGCACAGCTACATGAGAAGTGAGGACTGAGAAAAGAAGAACCTTTTAAAAGATAGGTTGGATGCGACAACAGAGGAAAATGAGAACCAAGAGGGTGTAACTTCAAAAATCCCAAAGATTGCATGTATAGAAATATGTGAATCAAGGAAGTTAAAAAAAAACACCTGTAGAACGAGACATAACTGCACAAAAGTTTCATTATGAAAGGGGTTCTTAAGAGATTGATAAACTGGGGAAGTAAGACAGTCATAAAACAAGAGCTCAAGATATAAGGGGATGGTGATTGAGATAAAGAGAAAATTAGTAATGTTGAAGGCGGTGGGAATTTCTTTCCAGAAGGGAAAAAAAAAAAAAAAAAAAGGAGAGCAATGATTAATTTTGGTAAAGTTTTAGGTCCTGAGCTGTAAACTCTCTCATCTTCTTCCCTGGGCACATTACTGGAATTCCGCTGATATCCTGGGGGAACTACTTCTACGTTATGTTAGTATGTAGGAAGCAGACTTCCTCCCAGATCCTTCTGCAGTTATTGCAGTACGGTCTCTACTCCCAGTGCTAGTGATTCCAAATACACAGAATGAGAAGACACTAATGAGAAACTGTAGATATTAATTAAAAAGAATACAAAGTTCTATTTATGCACATAAGATTTTATTTTTTATTTTTTTTAAGTACTCAGAAAGTAACACAACTAGTGATAAATTGTATGTTGTATAAAAAAAAAAGAAATATCAGGCTTTCACAAGAATAAAATTTGCACTTCTGATGGATCATGTGACATTACAGCACTGAACTTGTCACTAGTAAAGGCATTTCTGCTACACTGTGTACCAGTCATTTTCAGTTTCCATGTTTGGATATAGAGACGAAAATAAAGGAAATATTTTTATGAGACATATATCTAATACTATTCTGAGAGTTTAATGTCAAATAAACAGTTTCATGGTATATAGGTAGAATACAGGTCAGAAGAATAAAAGGTATGAAATGTACCATGCTAATGTCACTTATACATGCAAAATATATGTATGCTTATATAAATATGTTTACTTCTTTAAAGTTATCATAGGGATTGAATCAATAGTCCATACAAATTTCCTTGAAATGCTTACTTCATCACTGAAAAAGTGTTTTGATTGTCTAAGCCTTACACAAGTCTGTGCCAAGCAAATACTATCGAATGGGTCCCCAACGGACTCTGAATTTGAAAAAGAAGTACTGCTATTGTCATAGCTGAACAAAGCACATTTCTCCAAAGTTATAATTTCATGTGTTGTCCTTGCTCGCAGAAGATAAGCTTCCCTTTCCAAGAGATGTAAAGTTTGTAGGAATGGATAACAGAAAATACATATGGTCTTTCAGATACAGAAACTGTCTGTAGCAAAGGCAGGGAAAAGCAGGAGAACATTTCAAGCTAAATCCAGGTTGGGAACAAATATTCAGAGTCTAACTTCATTATGTTAATCAATGAGACAGTAGAGAGAAAAGAGCAGTTAGCACTGTGGTTCAGGAGGGGAAAACTAACAAGGGGAGCAGTGATAAGGTCATTAGCTCTTGTGCAACTGGGAGAAGAGAGAAGTGCTTATTGCCTGTGAAACGACAATGCATTAGCAGGAGCTGAGATGTGGGGTAAATGTTCTGAGAGTCCAACTTTTTTTTTTTTTTTTTTTTTTTTTTTGTGCAGAAGTGTGTAAGTCTGTATCTCCTTTGCTGTCTGGTTACATGTGTGCATAAGCAAATGCATTTACACTGAATGTGAAACAGAAAGATTTTTAAGCACAGTTTTTATACAGTGAATGTATCACTGCGTTACCACATAATGAGATTCCATACAACAGATGGTTCTATATCTCACAGGGAATATACTGTCTTTACCAAATTACCACAAGTTACTTTCGAACAAGCTTAACTCTCATTAATGAAACTGATTTAGTATATTTTGTATTTATGTTCTTTTTAGAAGACTCAAGAAATTTAAATGTCTGAGCCATATATAAGGCTCAGTGTTAAAACATTATGATCTGCCCCTGAGTGATAAAGTGAAGCAGTTTACAAAGTAAATGACATCTACAGCCACTCTAGCAGTCAGCTAATACTACAAACATATTCGGGGGCATGGCATCATTTCCCAGAATCTGACACAGAAGCACAAAGTTCTCTTGGAGACCACAAGCAGATGTTTATTAGTGTCAGAACAGTGTATAACAATATGACTTTGTTTATTCCAGAAGTGCCTTTGTACTGTACAAGTATTACATAGAGTTATTTGACAATGAAAAACCTAATATTTTGCCTGACTACAGCTACAGAACTTTCAAATCAAAGTAGTTTGCTGTTGGAAAATGAAAGAAAAATGATATGAAATGATTCTAGTCTAATGAAGTGCAGGGCTTCTCTTGGGAATAAAAATATGATAATTCTTATAACTGAAGCATTCCATGTAAATTGTCAGCTATTCAAATTAAAGAAGTAACTAATGAATAACTACATGCAAGATTGCATGGTGATTAGCAGCACAATATTTAATATCAACTGATGTTATCAATCATTTCCCACTGTAATTACCCAAGTCATTGAATAGAAAATTGCTTTTAAAAGTACAGTTCAATAAATTAAGTATTAATTATTACAGGTAACTTGTAAAACAGATTGTTGCTATATAGTCAGAAACAAGCAAGAAAGTTTTCAATGTGAATATTTTTAAGATTTTCCTTTTTTTTTTTTTTTTTTTAATTTGTACTAATACGAAACAAGGGTTTTCTGAAAACGTCATGTGCAAGGTAAATGAGAAATACACAGGAAGAGAACCCTTAAATGTACCAGGGACCTGATAGTTAGTGAACTCATCAACAATACGAAAAAGTGACGTTCATGATCAGCTATGGTGGATGCCCTAAACAAAATATTCTCTATCAGAGATAGAAATGCAGCACCAGTTGAGAGATTGTCAATGCATAGGCCCTTATTTTTGTCAATGCAATGTTTAAACACATCAAAAGTGTTATTCTCTCACCAAAATTAATGCAATCACTTCTTTGTTATTACTTTATTTAGCAATCTGTGCTAGTGCTATTCTCTGATTATGTTATGCAGTTGGGTCCATGCTAATACACTTTTTAACAAGGTAGAAGATGATACCCACAGTAACAGAGTGGGGCTACTTTTCATCATATATTAGTAAAATGAAGAATTACTTTTCTTGGAGTCTTTGAAATTACACCGATGTGAGACTATTCCTAAGATCTCTCTTAATTTCTACTTTTGCAGGTGTTTCATTTGATTGGGTTATCAATTAATTAGAGCTGGGACTTAAATCTGAGTTTCTTTTATCTCAGGTGTATGTTAGTGACCACCAGATTAATAGATATTCTGAATGATATTCTGGTGAGGGATATGTTTCTCTTTGGTTTTGTATAGAAATTTCATCCTGCAGCTAAGAGATTTTACATAAAATAAATCTAAACCAAACAGTTTTGCTTAAAGATCTATAGTTGACAACCATCTCTACATAAGTCATTTTCTATAGATTTTATATTCATAGTTGCTAAGGGTGTAGTGGGGTGGAGAGACCTCTGAATTAGTAGAAAAACACTCTTCCGATTAATTTGTGTTTCATGACATTTTTACGGAGTGTGAAAGTTAATTTGACTCAATGTCCTTGAAGTGAGCTATATGTTTCTTGAACTATTTTTTAAAATTGTTATACAATTTTTCATGTATTCATATATTTTTAATTCTCCACTACTTTGAAATAAATCCAGGTATTTTTAGGTATTTATATTTATTTTTCTTATTCATTAATTCCAAAGACAGACAAATTAATATTAAAGAAAGATAATAAGGAAAATTCATTCACAATGGGTTACAGCCTTGTGGTTTTGTTTGTTTGTTTGTTTGTTTTAAGCTGTGGATCTGGGAATAGGAGGAACACTAATGCCAACTGTCTTCAGTTATCTGAAATCAGAAGAACACTTAATTCTTTGTTAAGGCATATTTCTTACATACTCCCTGGAGAGGATTGTCTGAGGGAGTTTCAGAACAGAAGTCAAAGTCACAGATTATTCTTGGAGGAGCATTTTTCTTCCTCCGTGGACTTCAGAGAAAGCTTAGGAAGGCTAGCTACCCATCTAATATGCAGATTTTCATTTGGTCCTTAAATTAGGTGAGATTAATATCTTCAGCTTTGTTCAAGAAACAAGTCCTTGGTTAGTGTGAAAATGCCTGTTTTCTTAACTGCAATGAGTGAAGTTTGAAAAACAAAACAAAACAAAAAACAGAATATGTCTCTGGAAATCTAATGTCATACAAAAGAAATTTCTAGTTCTGGAGTTTGTGGGAGAGCAGTTATGGTTTACTCAGACTCGAAGTAAAGGTATTTGGGGCCTTTTTTGACTTAGTGTTTTTGCTACTCTTTCGTTAGGCCGTCTGTTTCCACAAGACCTTCTTTTCCAAGTTAAGCACACAGGCTTTTCATAAAGTGCCCAGACACATATTTTCAGAAGATTGCTAGCTGAGCAGGAAACCAGCTAAACTAGCCAAGACCAGAGCAGGATGTGAAAAAACAGGAAGACTGCAGAGATTTAAGCTCGTGTTCCTTGTTCAGGCCCAAGAATATATAACTTTCTTACTTACTTTCCTGCAGCCAGGCATATAAACTACATTGCTCGGTACAGCAAGTCATGCCCTAGTAGTTGAAAAGCAGTTTTCATTGTCATACAAGGATTGGTGGAAAACAGAAATTTGACAGGCTCTGTCCATGCTGCTTGATTAAAACCAAACCAAACTAAACAAACAAAATCAACCAAAACAAACAAACAAACAACAAAAAACAACAACAAACAACAACAATAAACAAAGTATATTGGCTCACTTTGTGCTAGCCCTTTCTACAACAGATTTAGAGAAAGCTAAATGGAACTATCTAAAAGAACTCAGTGAGCTAACAGTAGAATTGGATGGATGATCAGGGATCCAGTGCTCTGGATTAATTTGCCATCTTTTGGTAGAGAAGCATGGCTATGGTCAGAAACGAACATGGCTACAAGGACCTATCCATGATGACAATGAAGCCACCCTTCATCTAGTTTGAAAATCTTGTTGTCGTACACCATGATTAAGAGCAGGACTCTTGAAACCGTTGCTATATGTTTAATAGTTGTAGTACATACAAGGTTTTCACTGATCCACTGCAAAGAAAGCTAGATTTCTTCAGTGCTACTGTGTTCTGAAGTGGTGTTTTTAAGCATAGCAAATGGAATTATCCATTATCCATTTCACTAAAAATATATATGAAAATGGGTGTTCTGTTTTAATCCTTGCCGAGCTGTCCTATAACCTTCTATCTCCTGTCCCACAAGCAGATACTTGGTTGTTTCTAAGCTGAAAATGCTTAATGAGTTTCTGCTTATCCTTCCACTTCCAGGCCTTCTTTCCCCCTCCCCAAAGTAGCTCAGTGCCCCTTGTTATGCTGAAACACTTACCAGACCTTTGTTACCAAAATCGCCAAATGATCACAGTATAAAAATATAATCTTTCTAAAGCTTTTATTTATTTATTTATTTTAACCAAATCATTTCAGTGAGCTGATTTACAGCATGTTTCTGCTCACAGTTATGTCAACACAACTAAGACAGCAGCAAACTGCTATTTGAGTGGAAGTGACCAGCCAGGAGGAGACAAAAATAGGAATCTGAGATAGTACTTTTGCTAGAGTTAATATATCACTACAATTTACTCCTACTATATGAAAGCCCCAGGATGAGATTACACAGTGATGCTGAATGAATGGCTCTGAGAAAACCTATGCAAACACTCTGGTCTAGTACATGAGGGGTCACTTTATGTTTTCCAGTACAGTGTATACAAATTCACATGCAGTCAGTTTACTGATTATATAGTCAAAATAAAACAACAACAACAAAAACACCTAGCCTCTGTTAGCAAGTCCTGAAAATAACTAAAGAAAAAAAAATCCAGAAGGTAAACTGTCAATCTACATTGTGGTCTTAATAATAATAATAATAAAAAAGAACTGTTGGAAGGAGTCAGGCCTCAAAGTAATAACCACATCGGACATTACAATATAAACCCATATCACAGACTTGTTTTGATTTATGTTAGTAGAATAGATAGAAATACTGAAGAAATTATGCAAAGAAATTTATGCAGAAGAAATTTAAGTCTCAGAATTTGGTGTCAATATAGTTTGCCACTAAGAAGTCTTGCTCAAGAGGGCCATAAACCTACTTTAATGGAAGCTAGCAATTTGCCTACTGAATGTTGAGTCACCTAATTGTTGTTTATGTTGATGTAATTGCTATGATAAAAGTAGTAAAATGGACTAAACCAGATTTTTACAGCTATAGAATGATATCCTCATTAAATTAAGAGATGATTACTGAATTCACTCTGATTGGTTATTAAGATATTTCCCAATGTTAATTCTGCATAATAAAGCAGGTTTTACATCATGTAAGATGTAAAAGATGTAAGATGATGCCAAAAATGAATAGAGCTCTTTGAAGTCTGATTACCCCAATGCATTCTTTCTTTACCACTTTCTGATTTCTCTATTCATAACTTTGGCTATTTATAGGCCATTTTATAATTGAACAGATTGTATGAAAAGTCTGATGCTTACAATAAAGCGTTGGGGAAAAAGAATATACAAGTTCTGTTAAGTGCTTGAATAACTCACTGTGAGACTTTTTGTTAATAAAAAGGCCTCACTGTGCCTCAGTTTCTGTATTTCTAAATAAGAATAACTATTTTTCTGCTTGCACAGCATGCTTTGGTTTTAAAGCATTGCATTTCTTTAGTGACTGTCATATGAAGAGCCTAAAATGGCATACAAATGTTAAGGAAAAGGGATAAATGCTAAACAAAACAGCCTTGTAGCCCTAAGCAGAAAGAACTGATGTAGTGTTTGTGGACATTTGTGATAGCTCCATCACAACAAGCACTTGTCGTAATGTTGTAAAAGAAGTAAAAAGGGCCAGAATGCTAAAAAAAAAAAAAAAGACTAATCATTTTGAGAGGTTTAATAGAGGGAGGAGGGGAGGAATGGAGGAAGGGAGGGAGACAGGAAGGGAGGGAAGAAGGGAGGAAGGAAGGAAGGAAGGAGGAAAGAAAGAAAGAAAGAAAGAAAGAAAGACAGAAAGAAAGAAAGAAAGAAAGAAAGAAAAAGAAAGAAAAAGAAAGAAAGAAAGAAAGAAAAAAAAAGAAAGAAAGAAAGAAAGAAAGAAAGAGAGAGAAAAGAAAAAGCGAAAAATTAAAGAAAAAAGAAAGAAAAAGAAAAAGCGAAAAATTAAAGAAAAAAGAAAGAAAAAGAAAAAGAAAAAGAAAAAGAAAAAGAAAAAGAAAAAGAAAAAGAAAAAGAAAAAGAAAAAGAAAAAGAAAAAGAAAAAGAAAAAGAAAAAGAAAAAGAAAAAGAAAAAGAAAAAGAAAAAGAAAAAAAAGAAAGAAAAAGAAAAAGAAAAAGAAAAAGAAAAAGAAAAAGAAAAAGAAAAAGAAAAAGAAAAAGAAAAAGAAAAAGAAAAAGAAAAAGAAAAAGAAAAAGAAAAAGAAAAAGAAAAAGAAAAAGAAAAAGAAAAAGAAAAAGAGAAAAAGAAAAAGAAAAAGAAAAAGAAAGAAAAAGAAAAAGAAAAAGAAAAAGAAAAAGAAAAAGAAAAAAAGAAAAAGAAAAAGAAAAAGAAAAAGAAAAAGAAAAAGAAAAAGAAAAAGAAAAAGAAAAAGAAAAAGAAAAAGAAGAAGAAAAAGAAAGAAAAAGAGAAAAAGAAAAAGAAAAAGAAAAAGAAAAAGAAAAAGAAAAAGAAAAAGAAAAAGAAAAAGAAAAAGAAAGAAAAAGAAAAAGAAAAAGAAAAAGAAAAAGAAAAAGAAAAAGAAAAAGAAAAAGAACAAGAAAAAGAACAAGAACAAGAACAAGAAAAAGAACAAGAAAAAGAAAAAGAAAAAGAAAAAGAAAAAGAAAAAGAAAAAGAAAAAGAAAAAGAAAAAGAAAAAGAAAAAAAGAAAAAGAAAAAGAAAAAGAAAAAGAAAAAGAAAAAGAAAAAGAAAAAGAAAAAGAAAAAGAAAAAGAAAAAGAAAAAGAAAAAAAGAAAAAGAGAAAAAGAAAAAGAAAAAAAAGAAAAATAAAAAAGGAAAGTCTGGAAGATAGGCCAAAGAATAGAATAGTATACCATTACTAATAGAGGTATACCATAGTATACCATAGTATGTATAGTATACCATATATCAAATAGAAGAGTTATGTTAATACTATTAACATTGTTTTCTAGGTATGACCAAAAATGGCTAGAAAAAAGCAAGATTTTCAGATTCTGCTAAAAGGCTGTTGAGAGGGTTCTTCCATTTTTTGCATGGAAGATTAAAGAGCCAAAAATGAAAATACCAGCAGACAAAGTTACCTTGAAAAATAAATCACATAGAAAGTAAAATTGTGTATCAGTGTCCTTACATGTTCCAAAATGACCTACAAAAAAGCAAATGAAAGTAGAAATGCTAACATCTGCATATGCTACTGCAGCTACAGGATTGTGTTAGTTCACACTGGTGTCTCAATCTCTTTTATATCTTTTATTGTCTATTATCATTACTAATTATTGTTTTATGTTCTCTCCTATCTGAGGGAAGGAAGGGGCTTCACAAGTTTTGCCCATAAAATGGGGACTAATGTTGAATTTTTCTCATTTTTCTCAATGTGTAGAAGAGAATGATCAAATTAGGGTGTGTGTTTGCAGAGATTGTTGAATTAATTTATGAATAAACAATTCACTGTATTCTTTGTTGCATCTGTACTTTACCTCCAATACTACAGGGTCCCATGAGACAAAAGTACCACAAAATCAGTGTTACATGGATTCCTCTTTTAATTACTAGGAAAGGTGAAACTTGTTCATGTGGGATTCAGTAAGGGCTTGCAGGAGGGCCTGCTAAATCAACACTATTTGCATTGTTCTCTTTTCCCCTGAGATTTGTTCTCTTAACCTATCTAACTGAATTGTTCATTCAACACTACCTGAAATTATATGGAAGTTCTGTATATAACTTCAGTTACCTTTTCTATATCAGTCATCAAATTCTTCCTTTAATAACATCTGTGCTGTTACGTTAAATGTTGTGAAATGCCTCAAATGGCTCAGAAGTCATTATGGCAGTCATTGACCCCACATATTAATTTTGGAATGTATGACTCTGTGACCTCAACATCCTTTGAGTGAAATGCATTTTTTTATTATTATTATTATTTTCCTGACAAATTAGTGTGAGATCAGTCTTATCCCCTTGTAAAAACAGCTTTCTTTTACCAGGATGTAACAAGCTGAATTTGCATACTAAATGGTACACATTTTGTGGCTTGTGATGATGAATATTCTTTCAAGCATTAATTAAGCACTCAACACCTATGTGTCTGCACTTATTACATGTGATTTTAGTGGTGAACATACCTTATTCAAGTTTTATTCGAATCATGTTAACAACATTTCATTCATTCTCTTGTACTACTGAGATTTCCCGCATTGAGATATAAGGAATGAAAGCAGTTGGACAAGCAGGCGGTAAAAGGAAATCATCCTTTTAGCACCAATCCAAGAAATATCTTGGGCTCTACATTATAAAGATGCCTTCCACTTGAGCACTGTAAAGATAACCAGAAACCACATCCAACCAACTAAACAGGATAAAAAGAAAACCAAAGCATCAAAAGGGAAACTGAATTTAGTGGTTGTGTCTGTAGGTGCAAAGCCTACTCTGTGATTACTGCACACCCATCTAAGTACAGCAATAAATAACTGCCATTAGCAAAAAAAGAGGCAGACCATATCAGTTAGGTGCTTACTGTGCACTTGTGTAGCAAAAATACTTAATATAGATAAATTATAAAGTGAATGCATGTTTGACATCTTTTGGTCCATTTTCTTTGAAATATGCACTTAAATGTTAATATTAGATTCCATAAACAAGCATAACAAAAAGGGCACCCGCAATAAAGATGAAAGAACATGAAAGGCCTGGAGTTGACAGTATAAGTACCAAATCTGATAGAGCATAGCAGTTACAGAAACATAAAACATGTTGAAAACATAATAATTATAGCTGGTTAGAGATCAAAGAGATATGTGCAATAAAAGCAAACATAAGCAATCAGATAAGACACATTAAAATAAGAATTCTGCTGTAAACGTGAATGATAGCTATGGGATAATATTTAGCTGACATTATTGCATTCAAAATAAAAAAAAAAAGACTGATCTTTTTTATTTCTTTGCTTACTTCTGTTGCTTAAAATTAAGTTATGCTTTGAGCATGAATGTACATATATGTAGTTTTTATGCTTTGAGTATGTATGCACATACATATGTGCATACATGAACACACACATACATACACATATTTGTGTATGTGCATGTGCATAATTCTTAAGACTATTTAAGGTGGAAGTTCGTATGATGTATTGTGAATACTTGATTACACCCAAGAGAAAATATTGTATAACCTATGGAAGTCTAGACTTCATTGTTCTATGATTGTCCTTTAAGTGATGATATAGGTGTATGATTCTTTAAATCTCAGCATAATAGGGAACCTACAAGGCAAACTATTCCTATTAGACAGCAAGGTTCATCAATAGCATGTTTTTTCTTGAAGAAATATCCTCCAGGACAGAATTTGTCAGATACTCTGATATAATAGTTATATTCAGCTACACAGGATCAACCTCAGAAGGTCTTGAACACTGGATGCCTTCTGATAAACTTTAGAAACCATTCCAAAACCAAAATGAATTCCACCCAAGACATTTTTGTTTATGTCCATTAACTCTAACAGGTCATAAATTGATCATCTTGTATTGTGAAAGCCGAGATGCATCCTTTAGCAGCCCAGCAACATATAAACCAAACTGAGCTATTGAAAATAATGATGTGCTGCTACTTCTCTCACACAGAACTGCTAATATAAATGTTACATAGATATGTAACATACTTGTATATGGATGGGTCTTTTTTTTTTTTTTTTTTTCTTTTTCCTGTGGCAGGAAGACAATGTAGGGCCATATATTCTCAGCCCTCTGTGAAAGGTGTAATTCTCTCAGATATTGCCAAGACAGTAATGTTTCCTGGAAGATCTGGCTAGTAGGCCAATTAGAAGATTTTGAGTTACAGAACGTTTAAATAACATTTGAGAATGTTCTAATAAGAACCCATGATAATAATTATAAAAAGAAAAACTCGTACTCGGCTCTGGTGAGGCCGCACCTCGAGTACTGTGTTCAGTTTTGGGCCCCTCGCTACAAGAAGGACGTCGAGGTGCTCGAGAGAGTCCAGAGAAGGGCTACAAAGCTGGTGAGGGGTCTGGAGAGCAAGTCTTACGAGGAGCAGCTGAGGGAGCTGGGATTGTTCAGCCTGGAGAAGGGGAGGCTCAGGGGTGACCTCATCACTCTCTATAGGCACCTTAAAGGAGGCTGTAGCGAGGTAGGGGTTGGTCTATTCTCCCACGTGCCTGGTGACAGGACGAGGGGGAATGGGCTAAAGTTGTGCCAGGGGAGGTTTAGGTTGGATGTTAGGAAGAACTTCTTTACTGAAAGGGTTGTTAGGCATTGGAATGGGCTGCCCAGGGAAGTGGATGAGTCACCATCCCTGGAGGTCTTTAAGAGACGTTTAGATGTAGAGCTTAGTGATATGGTTTAGTGGAGGACTTGTTAGTGTTAGGTCAGAGGTTGGACTCAGTGATCTTGGAGGTCTCTTCCAACCTAGAAGATTCTGTGATTCTGTGAAAAAAATCATATCATATGGTCATACATTGTGATACTTTTGAGTTTCTGAAAAATAATTTTTCTTGTTCAGTTTTCCAAACTCACAAATATGGAGAAGGGTAAAAACTGGAAGCAGCAGTAGCTTGTATTAAATACTTTAAACCAAGGTTTCCTAATATTATGTATGTTCAGTTATTTGTATGTCTGTTTTTAGTTTCAGTTATTCAGGACTTTTTAATATAAGAAAAGAAAAAAAAAAAAAAACACCTTCCAACATATTTCAGCAATCATTTGTAACAAAATAGTTTTAGCTTTATTTATTTCTTTAGAAAGTCTGTGTAGAAAACATTTATTTTACTGTTATATCCTGCTTAAAAAGACTATTCTGTCCTGCTACTGAGTTACTTCTCTTTTTCTCTGATCCCTGTGGCCAAACAAAGCAAAGGTTGTTTAAGTTCCCAGCAACTGCCAGGCTGTGCAGATGTTTTGTCTTTGCTAAACCTAGTCAATAGTAAGAGATAGAAACCCAAGAATGCAAAGAAAGAACTGTGGAGGACTGAACATGAAGAAAGTTTTCTAAGCTAAAATATTTTAGGATTTCCCAATGCCAAATTACTTTGTTTTTCTTTTTATGCTGATTATTTTGGAGTGCCATACAGCAGTATGTAAACAAGTTAGCATCAATAGCAAAGCAGCAGAATTTAGAAAGTTCTTATTTTTTTTCTTCTCCTTTTTCTACTGACTTAGAAGTTCTCTTATATTTACAACATATAATTCTGCTTGATCTGAAAATACAATTCCAAACACATAAATCCTCTGAAGTACTACTACTGTAATTAAAAAAGATGATTTCCTTTTTTTCCTCATCCTCCATACTGCCTAATTTACCGAACATTGTTTTGTTTGTTTGTTTGTTTGTGTGAAGTTTGTGTGTTAGTGAAAAGGAAGAGGTTGCCTTCTTCTTCCTCCCCAGTATATATGCTACTTTATAGAATAGGTTGTTGGGACAATTTCTATTTATCATATAGAATACTGAAGTTGCCATCAGAACACCTGAAA
The DNA here is from genome assembly GCF_964034855.1 of Anser brachyrhynchus. Lineage (NCBI taxonomy): Eukaryota > Metazoa > Chordata > Aves > Anseriformes > Anatidae > Anser > Anser brachyrhynchus. The sequence goes on along the minus strand of NC_137694.1, from coordinate 178,542,959 downwards.
TTTATGGTAATGCTGAATTTGAAGAGGACATTCTTTGTCATGGCAAACCTGATCTAGTGGGTGGCATCCCTGCCTGTGGCAGGGGGAATTGGAACTAGATGATCTTTAAGGCCCCTTTCAACCCAGGCCATTATTCTATGATTCTATGATTTAAAACATAGTAAATATTTTATTATTATTATTTATTATTATTATAAATATTTGTCCAGCAAATTCCGTGTCCTTGTTCCAGTTAGGACAGAGTTAATTTTTCCTCATAGTAGCTGGTAGGGTGCTATGCTTTGGATTAGGATGAGAAGAGCGCTGATAACATGCTGATGTTTTAATTGTTGCAGAGCAGTGTTTACACCAAGCCAAGGACTTTTCAGCTTCTCGCTCTGTCCTGCCAGCGAGCAGGCTAGGGGTGCAGCAGGAGCTGGGAGGGGACAGACCCAGGACAGCTGACCCAAACTGGCCAAAGGGGTATTCCATACCATCTGACGTCATGCTAAACAATATATAGGGGTGGCTAGCCGGGGTGGGGGGGCCGGCTGCTCGGGGATAGGCTGGGCATCGGTCAGCGGGTGGTGAGCAATTGCAATTGTGCATCACTTGTTTCTTACACATTATTATTATTAATACTATTATCATTATCACTATTATTATTATTATTATTGTTATTATTATATTCCTGTCTTAATAAACTGTCTTTATCTCAACTCACCGGCTTCACTTTCCCGTTTCTCTCCCCCATCCCAGAGAGGGAGGGGGGAGGGTGAGCGAACGGCTGTGTGGTGTTTAGCTGCCAGCCGGGCTAAACCACAACATTCCGTCACAAAACATGAAAAAATAATGAAATATGAAAGTCTTAAAAATTACAAAAGAATAGATAGAAATCTGCAACATGGTTCAGAATAAGGGTCAAAAATGAATTTCATTATCCTTCCTCATCAAATGCATTGAAGGTTATGGAGGCTGTAACTGCAGTCTCTATAAAGATTTGTCCTTTAATGGTGTAAATAACAAGGAAATAGGCAGGCAAGCACACACAAAGGCTAGAAGTGGACAGTCAGAACTGGGTGTGTTTTTGACTAGGAATAACAAATTTTGTTCCCAATAACATCTAGAAAACCTACTGAAATTTAAAATGGGTCAAATTTATCCCAGAATAGCCATTTCAGTCACATTTCTTTCTAACCTCTCTTTAGGCAGTATCACAAAATTGTCAGAAAAGTTTAGAGTATTCTATACATGTCAACTTTAAAGTTCTGAAACTGATGTAGATTTTACCTGTTCTGTTATGTTTTTCTGGTAGTAGAAGAGGAATTGATAGGAGATAGGATCTCATTTATTTCTCTGCTGCTGGGTGACATTAATTTACACTTTTTTTTTAACTTTTTTTTTTTTTTTAGTTTCTGTATAAAGTGGCTTACTAGACAGACAGATAATTATTCATGGATGATAAAATATGAATTTGGTGCAGAAATCAAATCATTCCTTTGAGCTCTGCTCTTGAGGACTTGAGGACTTAGCTCCTCATACATTCAGTAAAGAGGAAAACTGCGATAATTATTTCATTATAATTTAAGTCCAAATCAGTCTACCATTAATATCTTTTCTTTGATTTCAATATTCCAGGAATAACCCACATGTGTGCCTCAAAGAGTACCTTTTGTCAGCAAAAAAAATGCTGATTTTTCTAAAGTACTCTTTTATTCCACAGGAACATACTACTTTTATTAAAAAAAAAAAAAAAAAAAAAAAAAGTGTTAGGAGCACTGTCTTAGAATCAGGACAAAAATCCTGCTCAGAATAGAGGAAATACTAATCAACATTAAAAATTCAAAGAGAGTGAATATGACAATGAACAATTATTAGGAAATATAACACTTTATTTCAAAGTTATTATCTCTGTAGTGCAGATGTGGGTTTGACATCTTTGCCTACTACCTTGCAGGTGAGTCCCCTAAACACAGTTTTAAGACCCATTCTGGGGTTTGGTCCTGTCTTGTTTTTTTTTGGGGGGGGGGGGGGGGGGCGGGGGGGGGAAGGGAGAAAGAGAGTGAAAAAGAAAAAAAAAAGAAACCAAAGAAAGCCCATAATTATTCTGTGTTGTCCAACAGTCAAGGTGCAGAATGTGCTTTGAATGTGTCTTATTGTGAAATAAATTTTCTCTGTGGTTCATACATGGACCCTGATCTTCTGAGCAGCCATGTGAAAAGCAGCCATGAAAGTGAAACGCTCTGTGTCATGTGAATAGGAGGACAATAATTACTCCTTGGCAGAGTTTGAATATAGCCTTTGCTTTGCCTGAATCAGAAAAAGGATTCAAAATGAGTTATCTTTCATCTCACTTTAATGCACTAACTGTTGTTCTGTTAAAGGAGCACCATCAGGTTCTCAGGAGAAAAGGCTTATATCTTTTGTCCCATGGACACGATTTGAGTCAAGACCTTAGACTAACCAGTCTTCAACATTTCATACCGGCTGCGTCAAAAAGTATTTCTCATCACAATTCTTAAGTATCTAGCTCTCTTGCTGTATCATATAATTGGAAATCCCAAGTACCACTGTGAACTAAAAAATAAAGGATTCCAAAATAAATTCCACCAAAATGTTGAGTTGACATTTCTACTGTAGAACTTCCCTTTGCAGAACTTCCCTTTCATCCTTAGCTGTCAGTGGTTAGCACTCAAAAGACAAGATATTTATATGCGCTTCTTGCTAACACTCTTTCATGGCCATTGTAAGTGGACAGTAACAACATCCTGAAACAGAACTCCCAGCTGATGCTACAAGAACTTTTCAGCCACATTAATCACTCTGTTGAAGTTTGGCTGGTGATACCTTGCATACAGCTAAATAAATAAACACGCACATCAATAACTTGTTCAACCACATGCAATTCTACTTACCACATGACTGAACATACTATTGATTTTAAACTAACAGCTATCCAGATTTTTCATCAATCCAACTGTACTGGTTGCTTCTATTCTTCTCTCTCTTCTGGTCTTGTTTCTTTCACCTTTTCTCTGGATTGCAAATTTTTATTTTTCCTTGATCCTCTCTGCCCAGCTTTCACTGGTAAAGTCAGAAGTAGGTGATTTGTCCCTTTTTCCAGTGATAGATTGTTTTAGACGATGTGTAATTTACAAGTCAGAAATCCCACATATGAGGGAACAGGTTTTTTTTTGTTTTGTTTTGTTTTGTTATTTAAGGCATTCAGGGTCACTTAGGTGCAGAACAATTCCTGACACAGTATTCACAGTATTTTCTCCAATTAAAGAAAATGTCACTGATAATGTTTTGTTGGAAACAAAGAATCCCTGGAAAACATTATCCAAAGTCAGGTTTCTTAACAGCAGAATTTTGTAATTGAAGGAACTGGCTACAGAAAAATAAAGAAGTTTCCACTAAGGTCAGTTAGAATAGACTCACCATCACACTAAGTATTAAGTAAAGAATGGATGGCCTTGCAGTGGTGGAGAAATGGGAGAGATAACTAGAAGACTTTCCTATTTCCCATTTCTTTTTTTTTTTTTTTTTTTTGCATGTTTGCAGCAGATGAGGAATTCATATAAAACCAAAAGGATGACTGTCCAGTTGTGTAAGAAAAAGGGCAGGGAGAGAAACTTGATGATTCAAGACTCCTTGTAAAAAAGAGAGATTACAATGTAAATGCAGAGCTTGAGGCTAAAATCTTATTTTGCAAAGAAAAGCCCTGTAAGCATTTCTTTTTCATCTTGCTATTGAAGAAGCTTTGTACTGTAAATATCATTGTATTTGGAGAGCTCAGCATCTGTTATTCTTTCATATTGATTAAAATACTTTAAATATCAGGACTCATGTGACCAAGAAAGTATTAGCTTGAAGTAAACTGTTGCTCGCTTGCCACTAGCTGAAGACATTACAGTATTTAAAAGGTAAGATGGGCATTTTTCCTGCAGGGTGAACAAGTGGTGAATAGAAATAGGCAAATGGATTTTGTCAGGAGTGTGAAATATGCATTCCTTGAAGGCTGAACATTTTTTTTTTTTCCCCCAGGAAGATTTAACGTTAAAATCATGATTTATCCTGATCTATACATAGGAAGCGTTCTTACAATCTTTCGAATTTTCATCTTCTAACTTTTCAAAAATTACATTTCCTTTTAGTTATTTCTATATTAAACTTTTCTTCATCTAACAGTTTAAAACAGAAACCAGGTTTCTACAATGAAACTATTCCAATCCCATGATATTTTCAGATTTACACTTTTGTCAGTAGAGAAAAGTTTCACCCTTACTGGGCAGACATAGGGAAGCAGTAAACTATCTGAGATTAAACAGAAGCAGACAAGTTGATCTGCCACAGAGATTCAATAAAGTGATGTCTGTAAAGCCTAGAGCGGGCATCTCATATTCTAATATTTGTACTTGCAGAATGAAGTATAATCCCTTGGTGTTTTTAAGCAGCAGTTATGTGAATGCATTCATTGTGAATCCCTTGGACCATTTCAGCTCTAGAACATACTGGCAAGTGAGCGGTCAGTTGCACCAGCTATTTGTATTGTGGTGAAAAACAAGGTGTTATAACTCTCCTGTGCCTCGGGGCCAAAGCTGAACTCAAACTTCAGAACCTGACAGCAGCCACAGGCTTAATGGCTTGTACCCATTGCTGGATGATGCCTGTTGTGTGAAAGGGGGTTGTGGCTCTCCTGAAATGCCAGAAGGCATTTTGGGCAGGCATCCATTGCAAAAAGGCATCCGCTCCTGGTCTTATTTATTCTTTTTGAAGACTAAGTGAGTATTCAGTAGAGGAACATAGGACATAGTTTAAATTTTGGAAAGGAGAAGAGAAGATAGAAGCTGATTTCGGGCTGTATTTCCACAGCCTTTCTCTATCATGCAAGGGAGAGAAACCTGTTGACTGTGTATGAAAAACAGAGCATGGGAGACTGACATGATAATCCCTCTTGCAAGCAAAAGGGTAAAAAAAAGTGTCTAGAGAAGTGGAGAGAATGATCAAATCTTAGACCAGGAACAAAGGGGAATAAACTGTTCTGTGAAAGGAAATAAAACAGATCAAAAAGGGGAGCAAGTGGTCATGGCTGAGTCATTGTCTGTTTACTAGTTTACTCCTGAGTTTTTACAGCTCTGAGTCAGAAGCCCTAGGGAAATGTAAGAAACAAGTTTTTTACAAAACTTGTCCATCCACTGCTGATATGCTTGTATGAGCTGCTGAATGCAGTAATGACAACAAGGTCCTGGAAATTTTGACTTTGCCAAAGAACTTAAAGAACTTATTGAGTCTAATTTCCTTACACTGTAAATAGATGCACTCTAGATTTCACGGAATCTGACTTAGGTTTACAGGCAGACTCCACAAGCAGAATTTGATATTTTTTTATTTTTAAAATGACTGCATAGCACTTGTATTAAGTACAGTTAAGCTCCTCCTGTGAGCTGAAGACTGGGAACATGACAGCTTACAAGTATGACAAAATGTCTATTTAGGTTTTAGAAATCACTAATTAAAAAGTCTAGTTTAAGTATATATCTCCTCCTCCGTCCCTCCGTCCCTCCGTCCCTCCGTCCCTCCGTCCCTCCGTCCCTCCGTCCCTCCCCCCCTTCCTTCCTTCCTTCCTTCCTTCCTTCCTTCCTTCCTTCCTTCCTTCCTTCCTTCCTCCCTCCCTCCCTCCCTGCCTCCCTCCCTCCCTTCCTTCCTTCCTTCCTTCCTTCCTTCCTTCCTTCCTTCGTTCCTTCCTCCTTCCCTCCCTGTCTCCCTTTCTCCCTGTCTCCCTCCCTTCCCTCCTTTTCTTTCAATGTGCATGATCTTGGCAGATGCAACACATGAACTGTAGGAATACCATGCCATTCTAAGGATTCAGCTGGAACCTGGAAGGACACCTGAATTTATATAGCCATTTACTTTGGGACAAAATAATCATATTAGCTCTGGCAGCATGTCATTACAATGTTTCCTGGGTTGCAATTTTTTTCTAGGGCATGAAGTTTATCTGCAGTGATGCTTGTGAAATGACACAGACTACATTTTTTGATGATTTAGATCATAAGGGACTCTGACAGAGAGTTATGGTGAATGGAGTTAAATCCAGTTGGAGACTGGTCACAAGTGGTGTCCCCAGGGGCTCAGTATTGGGACCAGTTCTCTTTAATATTATTATCAGTGATCTGGACAAGGGGATCGTGTGGATTTTTTTTTGCAATTTCTTCCATTATTTCAGTTTCAATAGTAAATTTCCTAAGTGTTAGAAAATCCCAGTCAGAATTCCACTGAGCATTTCAAATTCCCTCAAAGTCAGACTTCTTGACATCAAATCTAGTGTACTTCTTTCTCTGCTAAGAAGCCTCATTAGTAAAATCAAATCTAAAGATTTTGTTTGCTGGATACTTGATGGTCTCAACATCAACCTTATTTATACCTGTCTCGAGTCACTGGATTATATGTAAAGTTTTCTCTAATAGTTGTCTCTAGTCATGTATACTATTTGGTAAAAAACAAACGAATAAACAAACAACAAACTCAAACAAAAATACCACTGTTCCTTTCCCCCACCTCTTTTCTGACAATCCATAGTTCCTTGGAAAGAAAATTACTCCCATGTTTTTGCATAATTTTCATCAAAATCAGGATCGGGGTAATTGCAGGTCTCTTGATAAAGATTAAAGCCAAGCTCTAACAGGTCACGCTGAGCGTACTGCCATATCTTGTCTAACTGCACAAGAGATCTGTAGCTACATCAGTGAATTACCTGACTGCCTTTATTATCCAAATTTCTATCAAAACTTTCTCTACTGTCATTCCAAGTGTTTATGCCATTTTTCTCAGCAGATTCTATTTCATTTCTCAGTAATGTTGCTATTCTTGCCTTCTGTTTTTTCCCCATCTGTGCGTTACGTCCTGACACTTTAGATCATCATGCTCTGTATTGATTCAGTAAAGTGCACTGTTCCACTCATTTCATATTACACATATAAGTGAAAATCAACAAAAATATTTGTGGGAAGTGAGGAGGACTGACAAATATGTCATTCTCAATTCTCAAGTTTTTCACTGATTAATTGGCAAGCACTCAGCAACATGAGTAATGATGGTGGTTTCACAACTGCCTGTAGATGCCTTACTGAATAGGATTTTGGTGCTAGAGTCCCTAGTGAAATAAATGGAAATTAGTACTGTAGTCCCTAAATAGCTTTGAATTTCTGCTGCCTGTAATAAGTACCAATAAGACAGATACAGCTTTCTCAGTGTTGTTTATATAAGTGTGAAGAAAACACAGCAACTTATAAACTTACAATGAGCTGTGGAATGAGAAAGAATGTTAGTATCTGATCCTTCAAATTCTTATGCTTGATCTGGTCTGTAATAAATAAGTACCTAAAAACATTGATTTTGAGCATTTTCTGATTTTATTTTTTATTTTTCTTACTGTGTTTCAGACTCTTTCTGTAGATGGCATCTTTCCAGGAAGATCTTTTTCAGTGGTTTCACAACTGTTATGAACCATATGTTCTGTAACCAGAAGATCCAGAAGTCCCACAGTCTACAGATCTGATGTGGAAATTCAGAAGCTTCAGTGGATGCAAGGATTCCCATGACACTCACCTGAAAGAGAATGATCTATGTTCAATCCCTAATGGAAAATAAACAAACAAACAAATAAATAAATAAATAAAAGCTTGAAAAAATGTCAATATCAGGGAAAATACAAATTCCATAGTCAGCAGATTTTGATGGAAGTTTATCAACAAGCTCCATTCAAAATCACAATATACTATAATGTCCTTGAAAGAAAAGAGTGAAAATTTCATCTATATAGTTCTTTCAAAAGAAAATAAAACCAGTAAATGTTTGTACTTATAACCTGAGCAACTTTTTACTATTTCAAGTGAGAACATGGATTCTTATCCTAATAGTTTTTATTTGCTCAGACACATTAAATTTTTTGCTTATTTTTAATGTCAAATTAATGTGCTTTTTATCAACATTTTCCATTAAATACTGATGATACATTGCTTTTTTTTCTTAGCATAAAAAGCAATTGTATTTTTTATGTTTATTATTATTATTAAATATCTTTTATAGTTGCATTCTGTTTTGTTCAATACAGTGCTGAGTATCTTTTCATGTTTTGAACATCTACAGCATATTTTTGACCTAGGAGAATTAAACAACCTTAAGATTTGTGCACCTGATGCAGCAACATAGATATATTACTATTAGATGTCAACATTTATCCCCATAGTTAATGCTGCATGGCATCTTAGTTTCCACAGCTATTTATAAATCTGTGTAAAAGGTTTCTTGAATAAATAAATAAATAAATAAAAATAAAATAAAAAATAAACAGACATCACTATGCTATTCTTTTCTGACGTACAGAAGATACTTCTTTACCAGAAAAAAAAAAAAAAAAACACCAAAACACCTTTCTTATCCAACTTTGTCAACAGAATAGATATTATAAGTTGAACATATATTTGGTATTACACGTAGTCGTCAATATCCGTGAAATGTGAGTGAAGAAGAGATGCCAAAGAACAATGACTTCCTACACATAGATGGAGCACATATTAGCAGCTACACCACCTGCAAGGCAATAGGACACCAGTAAATTACTCCTTCTCTATCTTGTGCTCTTCTTTCAAAACTCACATGATTATATAATAAGATATTAAATGATCCAAGGGGTTGTTTAATTCATAGGGAAATATTAGGAAAGCAAATTATCTTTCAGAAGGAGCTGCTATGCCAGTGCTAGGGCTACAGTGTGGACCAAGCTTATGTTTTCTCCCTTTGAATCTACTCATTTCCACAATTTGCAGAAATTTAAGCAATAAGTACAACCTCAGTCACATTATGGACTGCTTCAAAAGCTTTACAGTGATGGAGCATCTATGTACACTGGCCACATGCTTCTTATTTGCCTACAAAAAACACAGTGGCCCACTTTTTAAGTTGGCTTTAGACTGCTACTCCCTTCTGTGGTATAATAAATACTACCTTAGCCAAAAATATTTTCTGCTGATCTAAAAATTTTGTAGTAGTCTCTAAATTTTTAATTTCAGTTCATTTAGTTCATATTTGTTTTAGACCTTTGGCTGAAATACATGTGTTATACCAGCTTAAGTTACATTCACTGGCTGAACCTCAGTTAATGTGTGTGCACTCTTAACCCAACCTGTTGTGAGACACCATACTTTTTTGCAAACTTCAAAGGAATAAGTTGCATTAATCTGCATTACTGGGTAAGTGAGACAGGACACGAAAAAAGTGGTTGGGTTGTGCTTGTGCTTCTTAAGTCAGTAATGTGTGTCTGAGCCTTCCATCAACCCCTGAAAATGCCAAATGCCCAATGTTCATGATAGTGATCATGAAAAATATATCAAATATATGTCAACTTTTATGAGAAAATGATGCTTGTAAAATATACAGTGAAGTCTCAGCATTTCTTTATCCCTCCTACTAATTCCATGTTTCTCCGATTGTTTCCTGGAATAATGTTCTTTTCTTCATTGACTTTAAAGTTATAGAAGATCTGGAACATGAACAGTTACTCATTTCATTAATATATTCTCTTTTCTATCACCTCTCCTTACGGTCACTGGTCTTTATGTCAGCTTGTTTCTCTTATGCTACACCTCTAATACACTTACCCTACCACTTACATGACTGCTTGTCTTCCTCTGTCACTTCTTCTAAGACTAAAAACGGTCACGTGTGCCATCAGTGAAGCTCACATTCATTTATCATTCTGAGGCAGGCTGATATTCCTTCTAAAATCGGATCCCTTTAACACTACGGTCAACCCACGCTTGCACTAAGCATTTATAAAACCATAGAATCATAGAATATCCAAAGTCAGAAGGGAGCATCAAAAATCATTGAGTGCAACGCCTGTCTCCACACAGGATTACTTAAAAATTAAACTATTAGTTAGAGAGTGTTGTCCAAATGTTTCTTGAACTCCAGCAGGCGTGGTGCTGTGACCAGTTCTATGGGGAGCCAGTTCCAGTGCCTGACCATCCTCTCAGTGGAGAACCTTTTCTTAACATCCAGCCTGAACCTCCCCTGTCGCAGCTTCATGTCATTTCTGCAGGTCCTATTATTGGTCACCAGAGAGAAGAGATCAGTGTCTGCCCCTCCATTCCCCTTGTAAGGATGTTGTAGACTGATATGAGGTTGTCCATATTCTCCTTAAAGGTGATTAATCCTATTTGTAATACCTTTCCCTTTTCTAAATGAAAAAAAAAGAAAAAAAGTGGGGAAAATGCTGTTTGTGATCAGTGCTCCTCAGGCAGGTGACCTCCTGTCTTTTTCTTTCTTGTTGATGCATAAGTGCTACACTATCCAAGCAATGAATTCCTTTTCATCCAAATTTGTGGGGGAGGACATTTTTTTGTTAGGACATTAAACTGTAACTGTATAGGCAGGGGTTAAGTTACTGCCTTTGTTGCAGATTTTCTGACTAATTGTGTGTAATTCACCATTTCTCTATATCTTAGTTCCAAGTGAGTAATATGGAAGAAAAATGTTTATTTCTTTCATCTTTTGTCAGGATGTTTGGAAAGAGAATCACGTTCTCTGTAACACTTTTAATAAAATTAGACCTTGGTATCATTTCTGACTTGAACAAAAATATTAAATTTTAATTAAAATTAGCTGATTTCATTATTTATTTATTTATTTATTTATTTATTTATTTTCTTGGGGAGAGCAGTAGCTGTGGTCTTTTCTGCATAGTTCTCCTGAAGAATTCTGAGTAATCAGTGGTATTCTTCCATGCTTTTGTGTGCTTTTTTTCTGACACACAAGTTATATGAAGATACTTCTTTCAACAACAACAACAACAACAAAAGTTTAAATAACCTTTTAAATGAAATATTGCAATAGTCCAGCATTTTAAGGATGAAAGTGCAGTTTTCTGAAAGGTCAATTCACTCCCTGAAAATGTTTTCAGTTTAGACAATACGTTATGAACTTTGTGGAATCTAGTAGCAATTTTCAGCACCACTAACAATAGCAAGTAAATTTCTGTCATTCACAGTAAGATGGCAATGTGGTGACATTTGAAGCTTGACTATATGTGCTTTGAGTAACTGCATGAAACTGCTTGCTGAGTGGAGAGAGCCTTTCCCTGGTTAACTGAATGAATTTTAGATATAGGTGAAAAATAAAACCAGAACAGTTTATAAAGTGATTGCAAGTCATCAGTTGGCTGGCAGTTTCCCTTACCCTCATTTAGCAGATAAGAATTGAAATATATCAAATTAATAAATCCCAAAGAAACTAATAATCTCACATTTTCTGTACAATTGTATTTGACAGATGGTTTTATCTTTTGCTTCCAGTGAGCAACTACCATTATGTTTTATTTTCCAGATGTATGTCCTTGCTTTGTTAGAACTACAGCAGTTGCACTACACAGTAAAGCAATAAACTTATAAAACATTCTTCTGAAGTGCCTGCTTGTTTCATAATTCCACTTCCATATCTTTAGTTGTTCTAAAATATATTGAACTGTCAATGTGAGGGTCAGGAGATTAGAACAGTTTGTAGTTCCTCTGCCAATGCCTTTGTTTAACTCAGAAAATAAGCTGCACTACCAAGGGAGTGATGAAATCAAGGATACATAGAGTCACAAAGGCATAAAAATGTTAAACACTGCATACTGCAGACATTGGTTAAGAGGGAGAGTGGTATCTCCACATGTATTTACTTTGGGTATCCACCAGCGAACTGTCCTTATTAAAACTTATAAAGAATACGAAACAGCACACGAGGGTTTTGCAATAAAAAAAAATATAAAATAGTTGCTTTCTACTCTCAGAGCTATGGTCTCACAGAATCCTCTTGCTTTTGACCTTGAAATGCTACACACTTTGTCTGACCCTGCTTTATTGTCAATTACCTTGAAATTCATTTAATATTTTGCTTTTACCTAAAAATCAGCAAAGCTCATGGGAGTTTCTTAGAATTTTGTAAGCCTTTTCAGGGCTTTCATAATATTAAAGGCAAATGTTGCATGTTTTCTTGTAATTTCCTAGGAAACAGAGAGAATGAAAACAAGAGGTCTTTCAGAACTCCTAAAAGGATAAGAAAACATCTGATAGCATTTATTAATAAAAAAAATTTGGGTTATATTTCAATAGATGCTCATATTGACAGATAAAATTGACCCATTTGAAGTAAAACAGTGTTATGAGTAGGGATAATGAATTAGGAAGTTGTAATATTATTTAAAGTTTTTTTTAAGTTTTTGTGCTTATGGGAAAGACATATGCAGAGGGAAAGAGCATGCATGATGGGACTTTGTCAGGCCCATGGGATGAAAGTGTTACTATTATGAATCAAGAAGAAAGTAAAATTGTGGACATTTTAACTTATGCTCAGGTGTATACAACTGTGTGACAACAAGCCGAGACTTGTTATCTATGAAGCTCCATAAAGCCTCCAACAACACGGCCTTAAGGTCCAGGAATCCCTTCTGGTTCACAGTTTAAGTCTCAGAACTTTAGAGCTGTCAGTCCAAATGTAATGGCAGAGCCTAGGGGAAAACAGAAAAATTAAAAATCAAAACTTAATCATGGTCTCCACTTGTCCACTACACCATGCAAGGCACAGATCACAGCCCATCTCAAATCACATCAGAATCTTCTGAAAATGATGCTACACTGAAGAAAACGTGAAAGCTAAGGCCCAGAGAATGAATCATTAATATCTTCCTCCCTTTTCATCTAGGCTTACGGGCAGCCTCTTTTTAAGTGTTTATTCTACAATAAAGTTATTTTCCACTTTTTCTTACTTTAATAGTTACCTTTTTTGAAATGTTTAAAAAAAGTAAAGCAATGGAAATTGGGACTGAGAATTAAGAATCACACAAAGATCAAAGGCAGGTGTGACTTTCCAGTTAGCTTAGTGGTTAGAAACAACCTTGGAGGGAGGGAAGATGGTGAAGGCAAACTCAAACCTAAACTTGACTTTCTCTAGAAATCTGCACATGATGTCTGAATATAACACATCTAATTTTTTTTTTTTACCTAAGTTCTCCAATACAATGGTGTTTTGTTGTTGTTTTACATGTTCCCTTGTTGACAACCTCCTTGTGTCTAGATTATAACGTTGCCTTTTTCACTGTACTTGACAGATCAGCATTGCCCCAAACACATCCATTAAAATATTCTGCAAAGGTATCATTGCTTTGATGGTCACTTTTCTCTGAATTGTATTCTCAGCTTTTAACTCTGATTTGTCCATGAAACCATGTGTTCTATTTCAGATAATCACTTCTATGCTTATTCCTGTGCTGTGGCTCACACATATACGATTCATGTTATATGGTCTACACACAAATTGTTGCAGGCACAATGAGTGTGCCTTGCAAATTAATCATTGTTCTCTAAGGTCAGTAATTCTGTACATTTGAGGGAGAAAAAGCTGTTCATATTCACGTTTGGATTTTAACAGATTTTTTTAAATGATCAGTTTTCACATGTGTTGTGGTTTAACCCGGCTGGCAGCTAAACACCACACAGCCGTTCGCTCACCCTCCCCCCTCCCTCTCTGGGATGGGGGGAGAGAAACGGGAAAGTGAAGCCTGTGAGTTGAGATAAAGACAGTTTATTAAGACAGGAAAATAATAATAACAATAATAATAATAATAGTGATAATGGTAATAGTATTAACAATAATAATGTGTAAGAAAACAAGTGATGCACAATGCAATTGCTCACCACCCGCTGACCGATGCCCAGCCTATTCCCGAGCAGCCGGCCCCCCACCCCGGCCAGCCACCCCTATATATTGTTTAGCATGACGTCAGATGGTATGGAATACCCCTTTGGCCAGTTTGGGTCAGCTGTCCTGGGTCTGTCCCCTCCCAGCTCCTGCTGCACCCCCAGCCTGCTCGCTGGCAGGACAGAGCAAGAAGCCGAAAAGTCCTTGGCCTGGTGTAAACACTGCTCTGCAACAATTAAAACATCAGCATGTTATCAGCGCTCTTCTCATCCTAATCCAAAACATAGCACCCTACCAGCTACTATGAGCTACTTAACTCTGTCCTAACTGGAACCAGGACAGATATTTTGCAGTTGTTCAGGGGTGAATGTCCAAAACACTGGAGGTGACCACTGCTCTAGAAACCTGCCCATATCCTCCCACACTCCCTGCCACTCGCAACTATTAAGCAGGTCCAATACTTATACCAATTTTAGTTTAACACACTCTGGTCAGATTTGTCGATATCTCAACCCTTCGGGCCCCACGTTGGGCGCCAAAAAGACTGTTGTGGTTTAACCCGGCTGGCAGCTAAACACCACACAGCCGTTCGCTCACCCTCCCCCCTCCCTCTCTGGGATGGGGGGAGAGAAACGGGAAAGTGAAGCCTGTGAGTTGAGATAAAGACAGTTTATTAAGACAGGAAAATAATAATAACAATAATAATAATAATAGTGATAATGGTAATAGTATTAACAATAATAATGTGTAAGAAAACAAGTGATGCACAATGCAATTGCTCACCACCCGCTGACCGATGCCCAGCCTATTCCCGAGCAGCCGGCCCCCCACCCCGGCCAGCCACCCCTATATATTGTTTAGCATGACGTCAGATGGTATGGAATACCCCTTTGGCCAGTTTGGGTCAGCTGTCCTGGGTCTGTCCCCTCCCAGCTCCTGCTGCACCCCCAGCCTGCTCGCTGGCAGGACAGAGCAAGAAGCCGAAAAGTCCTTGGCCTGGTGTAAACACTGCTCTGCAACAATTAAAACATCAGCATGTTATCAGCGCTCTTCTCATCCTAATCCAAAACATAGCACCCTACCAGCTACTATGAGCTACTTAACTCTGTCCTAACTGGAACCAGGACAACATGCTTAAGAAATAGTTGTATCTTTTCATTCTCTCTTCACCAGTTTTAGACTGGACATCACACAACAAAGAAATAACAAAGCTTTAGAAAAACATCAGGGATATTATTTTCCTTTAATATCCCCAGAAGGAAATAACAACTTCAGCACAGTGTAAGGCAGATAGTAGTTACCAAATAAGTGCACATAAAACAGATTTTCAGTATCCCAGTAGACATCTATCTAGTATAATAACAGAGAATACTTCTCTTCTGAGTCCATTTAAATATTGAGACAAACAAGTTACGCCAAACAAAATCCTCAGTCTAAACCTCAGTATTAGATTCAAGTAGACAGGACAGTGCTTAAGATTTCTCAAAGCCAAGGAAGTAACACAACTAATAATGCCCCAAAGGAAGGGAAATTATCACCAGGAGTTCATGTAGAGAGTATAGGAGTTCAAAAAGAGACAGTACTCAAAAGAGGCATCTGCTGCCTTAACAGAAGAAAGGATCTGAAGGTATTGCTTTTAACTTTTGACCTGGCACTACTGTCCTTTGAGACCTCTGCCTTCTGGATGAAAAGGAATGCAAAAGAAAAGATGTGTCTTACTTTCACCTGGACAAATAAGAATACTATGTTCTTCAGTTGTGTAACCTTGGATATGTGATTTGCTTTACCTGGGATAATAGGCCGGAGCAATCTGTGCATATAAAGAAGATATCAAAAATTTAAGCAATACTGAAACATTTTGGCATTTTTATATATTTAAGTTTACAAAGAAGCAGATATCTAGCATCTAGCATTTATATATATATCTAGCATCTATTTATATATATATCTATATCTATTTATATATATATATATAGCATCTAGAATTTATATATATATAATATGTATATATTTTTAAAGCACTCTCCCAAGAATGCAAGAGCCTTCGAACATCCCTTGAAGCACTTATTGTTGGACCTATAAATAGTTTTATGAATCAATCTCACTAACCATTATTTTAGAGACTGAAGTTCAGCTCTCATCTGAATATTTGTTTATACGTTATATGGATATTTGTTTATAAATAATTGTACAAGGGAAGGATAGCATATTGTTTATCTACATATCTAATCTTGCTTACATAATGCAAAGCCATACATTGCTGTGAGCTTATCTTTTCCTGCTCCAGCTGAAAATATGTTAAAGGGAAAGATACCTGACCTGATTCTCAAAAACACTGGAAAATAAATAAATAAATAAATAAATAATTAATCCTTAAATAAACACTTTCTCTGTTTCTGCAATTCAAAGATTTCCTTTTCTAATAGAAAACAAAGCAAAATTATATATCCATGTATACATATCCATGTATGAAAATAACCTATTATAAATAAAAAGTCACCGTTTTTTTTTTTTCAGATATCAACTTCCATTTGTCTATAAAATCTGTTGGTTTTTAGCAGTGCGGTGCTACCAGACTAGCAGGGTGCACAGAAAATTGTGTCAATTTTACTAATTAGTTAGTGCAGGTTTGGTTACTACTTAACTCTGTGCTAATTGAGTAATTTCACTGCGTTATATCAGGTCATATACTGATCAGGTCATAATGTATACATATCAGGTCATAATGCCTACTGATCTTTTAGGTATGAGTAAGAGGCTTTTTGTCTCTCCATAAGCAAGAAAGAAAAAGGGGAAAAAGAATGATTCATGATGTGGCCTGTTACCCCAAAAATACCTCCCTGTAGAACAAAGTTCAATATAAGATTTATGTTTGAGAGCTGTTATGCAGCTGATTAAAAGACTTACTAAAATGTCTTGCTAAAACTCAAATAATGCTGCATGTAAAGGTGGGACAGTTTGGTTGTGCAGTCTCTGAAAATAAAGCTCTTCAGAGGTTCAGCTTTGCAACATGCATTGTTTCCATGTGAGATGATAGTTCTCTCTGTTCATGGGATTCATTATACCCAGGAGGAGAGGAAAAAGAAATATATTGCACACTCAGTCATTATAGCTTAATTATTCAGTACTGAAGCGAGTTCAAATCATGTCTTTGACACAGTGTATGAGTACAAATAAAATAACTTCAAATTTTAATCTTTGTTTTGAAGTTGCTGACAAAGGCCACATGGTGTATGAAACAAGTAAAATTGTGGCTTGACTGCAAGAGTACATATTTTACATATATTAAGAAACAGGCCAGAAACCCTTTCTAAGTCAGCATGGTATAGATCATAGCTAATGTCTAGACAGTTTAACACTTAAATAAAGTCACTGCAAACAAACCGACTGTTGGTGATAGTCTGTGACCTGAGCTAACTCCCAGACTCTACCTGGGCATTGTCTGAGCTCACAGAGAACAGAACTATGTTAAGGACTAGCAGGAAGGACAATTACGTGCCAGCACCTGGGCCTATGTTCTCACCCTGCTGATTTTACTGGAAACCAGCAGAGCATAAAAATCACAAGTGTTCAGCAAGAGGTAAATGGAAAGAAAAATATCCAAGTTTTTGAAAGTCCAGCTAAACAACTTTGTGTTTAGCAATGCCTACTCTAAACTGAGCCTCTTCAGCTGACCTTTATTTATATCTTGGAGATTTTTTGCCTGTTTTAAACAAAAAGATAATTTATCCAGGAGGCAAGATGACATTTCAGTTTCCTTAGAAAATAATAGATAACTAGTAAAAGAGAGAAAACACCATCTTTTTTTTTTTTTTGTCAGGATGTTTTAGAAACCTTATCTTAGTAAAACAAATAACCTTCTCCTTCAGCTGTGAACAATAGCAACAATAAAACCCTACCACAATCTTAAAACCCTCAGAACAGAAAAGTCTTTTATAGTCACAGAAAAATATTGTAGAGCTTTAGAAGATGCAGTGACTGAAGCCCCAGCCCCTGGTGAATTGTGACAAAAAAAAAAGAGAATGTCCCAGTGGCCTGCTTTAATTGTTCTTTATGCACTTGAACTTGAAAATGCCACACAAATGTGAAAGATACAGTAACTAGATTTGTTATATGTGTCTGATAAAAGATGCATCAATCATAACTAGTTATGAGATGTTCCCATAAGAAGGTTTGAAAGGGAAACACAGCTTAGTTTTCATGCTGTAGACAGCATTCAGTAAAGACTCTGATGTTGCTGAGCTTGTTGCAGGAACTGTCAACCCTGCCTTTTGCTTTATCCTTCTGAAAGGCTGTTTCCTTTGTGACAGATAAGGATGGGGGTCATTATTGTTAACAGACAGGAAGGAAAAATGAAATACACATTTTGCTTATGCTGTTTGGTTTCTCTTCCATCCTTCTCCCTTTGTTTTTAATCTAAATTTTTCCTCAGGTGCCTTTAGCAGTTTCACACAATTGCTCTCCTCCAATCTTGTTTCCCTGTACAAAATGGTTAACAAGTTATACTTTAAGAAATGCCTGACTAAGTCCCTTGAAGGTCAAAAAGGTAAAAGTAATGCTGTCACCAAGCTCTAGTACTGAGGGGCAGTATTTTAGCCATCAACTTAGAAGATATCTAGAGGTAGTCATCCCTTCATTTGTCACATTGCATGGAGTATATAAGCATTTACTACTCAGTAATGGAGTGAAAATTAAACTTAAATTAGTTGCTAAAAAATTAGAAACTCATTTTGTTATCAAGCCCAGCTACAATAACATTTCCAATTAAATCTAAAATGAATAGAAAGGACTGAAAATGCCCCATGCTAGCTTATGTTATAGCATGAAGTCCTTCTCTTGAATGATGTAGACTCGAAACATCTCAGCAGGATAGCAGAGCTATGACATCTTACATGAGTTCCTGAAGTGTTAGATCCATCAATGATTTTAGAAAACTTTATTCTCTTTATTTATTTATTTATTTATTTATTTATTTATTTATTTATTTATTTATTTTCCTGCACAATCTGTCTGTTGAGTTCAATTTTTCGCTTAGAGGGCGATGGGACACGGGAAAAGTTTTCCCAGAGAAGTTGTGGATACCCCCACCCTGGAAGTGTTCAAAGGCAGGTTGGATGGGGCTTTGAGCTACCTGGTCTAGTGGAAAGTGTCCCTGCCCATGGTGTTTGAGGGTTGGATTAGATGATTTTTAAGGTCTCATCCAACCCAAATCGTTCTATGATTCTATGATACCTAATGTGTTTTACACTTAACTTTATTGTACACTTAATTATACTTTTGTCAGAAGAAATATGCCTGGGTCAGCTTACAATTTTTATGTCTAATTGGCCTTTGTGTACAGACAGACATTCATGTATGTAACAATATTATAAATCCTATATCTTTTATTGGAATTCCATTGATCACTGACAATTTTGCATTTAAAATTACACACTCTGGATGAACATAACAGGGTTTTTTTTGTTTGTTTGTTTGTTTGTTTTTTTCATACAGTTTGAAAACTTCTTTAGTGAATACCAAGATGTTATCTTTCAAGACTGATTCTCCTCTTATTTATTATAGAATCATAGAACGGCTCAGTTTGGAGGGGACCTTAAAGATCATCTAGTTCCAAGAGTCCTGAAATGGGCAAGAATGCCACCCAGTAGATCAGGTTGCCAAAAGCCTTTTCTAACCTGGTCTTGAACACCTCCAGGGATGGGGCATCCACAGATTCTCTTGGCAACCTCTTCCAGTGCCTCACCACCCTTTGAGTGAAAAATTTCCTCCTAACCTCTAATCTATATCTCTCCTCTTCTAGTTTAAAAGCATTCCCCCTTGTCCTATCATTATCAGATTGAGCAAAGAGTCACTCTCCATCTTTTTATAAGTCCCCTTTAAGTATCAAAAAGCTGCAATGAGGTCCCCCTGAAGCCTTCTCTTCTGTAGGCTGAATAGCCCCAGCTCTCTCAGCCTTCCTTTGTAGGAGAGGTGCTCCAGACCCTTGATCATATTTGTGGCCCTCCTCAGGACCCATTCTAACAGATCAACATCCTTCTTGTGCTGGGGGCTCAAGATCTGGATTCAGTACTCCTGGTGGGGTCTCACAAGGGTAGAGCAGAGGGGGACAATAACCTTCCTCGACTTGCTGGCCACTCCTCTTTTGATGCAGCCTAGGGTGCAGTTGGCCTTCTGGGCTGCAAGCACACACTGCTGGCTCATGTCAAGCTCTTTGTCCACTGGAGCCGTGAAGCCCTTCTCTGCAGGGCTCCTTTCACTGAATTCTTCTCCCAGTCTGTCCTCCTGTCTGAGATTGCCCTGAACCATGTACAACACCTTGCACTTGGACTTGTTGAACCTTAAGTGGGCCCAATTCTCAAGCCTGTCATACAGTCTGTAGTTCCCAGGGTCCTTCTTTCTACCCTTTTTAAAAATGGGAATGTTTCAATTTTTCCAGTCACCAGGAACTTTGCCTGACTGCCAGAATGTTTCAAATGTGGTGGAGAGGGAATTGGCAACTCCGTAAGCTAATTCCCTCAGGACTCTGGGATGCATGTCATCAGGCCCCATAGACTTGTATTTGTTCAGTTTCATCATATTGTCTTGAACCTGCTCCTAGCTTACAGTGGGTGGGTCTTTGCTCCCCCTGCCTCCATCTGTGGCTTCAGGGAAAAGAAAGACTTGGAAAGGCTGACTGGCAGTGAAGATTGAGGCAAAGCTGTTGAGTACCTCAGACTTCTCTGTCACTACGAGTTCTCCCTTTTCATCCAACAGAGGTGGTACACTCTCCTTGGCCTTTCTTTTCTGAGCAACATACCTATAAAATCCCTTCCTGATATTCTTTGCATCTCTTGCCAAGCTCAGTTCCATCCAGGTTTTGGCTTTCCTGATCCCATCCCTGCACATCCAGATGACATCCCTGTACTCTTCCCAGGCCACATGTCCCTGCTTCCACTGTCTGTGCATTTCCTTTTTGCACCTCATTATGACCAACACATGTCATAATGCTCAGCCATCCCAGTTGTCTGTCCTCCCTGCCTGCTTTGTTATGCAGGGGCACGTAGAGTTCTTGTTCTCTAAGGAAAACATCCTTAAAAAGTTGCCAGCTCTACTCAGCTCCTTTGTCCCTATGTTCCAGTGTTACTAGGTCTTTAAATAGCTTGAAGTTCGCTCTTTGGAAGTTCAGGGTCCTGACTTTGCTCTTTGCAAGGCCCATATTCTTCAAGACCTCAAACTCAACCAGGGCGTGGTCACTGCAGCCCAGACTCCCTCCAATCTTGACCCTTTTAATGAGTTCATCTGCATTAGTGAGCACCAGGTCCAGTAATGCTTCTCCTCTAGTTGGTTTGTCTAATACCTGGAACAGGAAGTTATCCTCAGCATACTCTAGGCATCTTCTGGATTGCTTACAGCCTGCTGTGTAGCTTTCCCAGCAAACATCCAGGTGGTTGAAGTCCCCCATCAGGATGAGAGTGTGTGAACATAATGCTTCTTGTAGTTGAAGCAAGAAGGCCTCCTCCACAGGCTCCTCTTGTTTCGGTGGCCTGTAGTAGACCCCAGCTACAAGCTGTCCTTTTTTCATGTGGTCCTAAACTTTCACCCACAAGCTCTCAACCTGTCCATGGCCGTTCCTCAGAGGCATTTATATGTCTGTCTCTGGTTAACTTCACTTGCTTCTGTGGGTTTAAATAAATACTGATTTGAACCATCATGAGAAAGACTGAAGTTAAGACCACAGTGCATTTGAAAACTTTTCATATATAGTTGAAGAAAATGGAACAATTATATTATATATATATATATTTCCTGTTTGTTTGTTTGTTTTCAAATCAAAGATTTCTGCTAGACATAATTTTGACTCCAAAACCAGGAAACAAGGTAACAAAGACACACAGACACAAAAAATCCACACACACACAGACAAAATAAATAAATAAATAAATAGATAAATAAACAAACAAACATTGCCCCCCATTTACACTTAGAATTGTACTGACTTTAAAAGGTAATTTTGGTTTACACCAAAATCAAAGAATAGTCAAATGAACTGCACCTCAAACAGTAGAAACGAACAAACAAACAAAACAACATCCCCAAAACATTTGACACGTAGCTGCACATGCAATACATGTAAACATATGTAAGCATGAATCTATGAAAACACAATCTCCAGATAGTTTTTGTGCAATGCTAATAGATAATTCCTGATATTCTGGGAATTACATTCTCCAGACTATTTGTTATAAGACAACAATGAGACGTTTGTGGTCTGATTCTTTAGCTGCGTATAGATCCACAAATACAATTGTGGAAAATCTCACATCCATACACAGTTTCAGTTCCAGGCACTACTTCTCCTCTGTTTGTACATTTGCATATTACCGGTTCCTTTGCCTAGATGTATACAAGATTGTTCTCCAGTCTTCTGTTTGCCACTGCAAAAAATAATTCCAAGGTAGTTCTGAAGTTTGCTTGCTGAAGTTATCAGGTATATCCTGACATCAACATGCTGCAGTAAGTGTCTGTAAGGTTTGATATTTTCTCATGAAATTCTATCCCTTGTGATTCTTTCAATTTGTGTAAAACTTCCCTTATGTCTTTTTTATTCCTGAAATAGGTTATCAATTCATTTACAGACATCTTTTACTAATTTTTAAATAGTGGCTATTTTTTTTTCTAGTATTACCATAGATTTACAGATTTGCAGATTTTCTAGGATCTGATTTCACAATGTTGTGTGTCGTTATGATTCCAAATAGAAATATTTTCATTTTGAAGTTATCTTTGTGATTTATTTTACAATTAGACCTGCTGCCCAAATGATTTCTAAAACTTTCTTTAGTCTGTAATAACATTGGTCTCACCAGGAACTGATAATACTCATGCCCTCTGAAAATTTAACTAATTCTATTTGAGGACTAAATAGGGAGGTGAGGTTTTGAGGGTAAGCCTCTTAAACCTAAAGGCTGCTGCTTTGAAATCAGATTGCTTCTCTCTGTCTTATATCACTAACCTTGACCCATCTTCCTATGCCAAACTATATAGACTTTCCAGGTATTCATTTTTGTGTCAATACTCAGCATTGCTGAGGGTAGGATAAAGATGTAGCTTCAGAAATTAGTGAGTCTTGAGGTCAAGGTGAAATCATCCTGTGGCACTTTGGAAGGAGGTTACAAATCTGAACACTCTGTTCACACCTGAAGGACAATTCAGCATACCTTTACAAAGACTTTTAGAGTCTAGTCTGTTTATTTGTTCTTCAGGCATCGTCGACTGTATTGACTAAATTTTTGTTGAGTTCAATAGAAATTTATATATTTATATTTTCTTTAGACACCTACATTCAGGCAAATTAAATCTGGATCTAAATCCCATTCCACCAGGCTATTCTTACTAAGCTTATATCAATATAAGTATTGAATATGATGACAAGGAAATCTGCTGCCAAATTACTACTACAATTAGGCCTGACTTGGCTTTTGCAATGTGAAGACATGAATAACTTCTGTCACTGTGTGAGCCTCAAAACACCTGGATATTCCACTATCTCTCCAGCAAAGAGATGCCAACTTTTCTATAGCTGTTTTTTGTTTACTTCTCAGAAGGCACTCAAATCAGACACAAAGTGAAAAACTTTCAAAAGGCTTTTTTTTTTTAAAATAAATTTCAAACTTCAGACATGAACCATCTCCAGATGTTTGATTCCGATGCATGCTGATTGGCAGAGGGAAGGCAAAAGCATGTTTTAGAGTAATTCTTTCTCTTTTAATACCGATGGACACCTGAATCCTCCTCTCTCCTCAAAATATCTATATTTTAAAACCCCTACTGCCATTTTTCTCTGCCAGATTCATATGAACCATTGTTGTGTTACTCCATGTGTTTGTCCTGCCCACCCTACATCTCTGTATCAGAGCAAAGAACAGAAGCTCAGAAATCTCTAGAGTAGTAAAGCTGCCAGAGAAGCTAAGAACAGATTTGGAGACTGGTTTACCATGAGGGTCCATATGTCACATAAGACTTTCAGCAGGTCTGCTGAAATGCACCTTTATGGGAAGAAAAGAGCTGCTTTGGGAGCAGTCAGGATCCCAGGTGAAAGCTCTTTCTGTTCAGACCAGCTGCTTGGTTAGTTCTCAGGAAACAGTGATGGTATTGTTTCAAATTTTATGCACATTTGCCTAAGGCATTGGACGGTCAATTCTTCAAGCAGAAAAATGAATAACCAAATCACAAATGATTAAGAGACAAATACAATGCATTTTTTTTTTTTTTATGTGAGACCGCATCCCACCTGAACTGGTAGATGTATTTTTAGTTTCCTAGCAGCTGTCTAGGCAAGGGAATTCATCAAAAACCTGTAAAAGCAGATGATAGAATTAGGATAAACAAAGACCACTTTCCATTGTGGGGTGGAAATTCCAGCAGCTCCCACACAAAATGTTTTTATAGTTCAGGCCTTGGAGTGCCACTTTGAAGAAGTAGACTGTATTTATTCTGAAAACTTCCAATAGAAGCCAATATTTTTTTTCAAGATCTTGTTTCCCAGTACAGGAAAGTGAGAAAAAAAAATCTTTCTTCTTTTCTTTGTGGGGACAGGACAAGGGGTAATGGCCACAAGATAGAGCACAAGAAGTTCCGCACCAACAGGAGAAAGAACTTCTTCATGGTGGGGGTGAAGGAGCACTGGAACAGGCTGCCCAGGGAGGTTGTGGAGTCTCCTCTGGAGTTATTCAAGGCCCATCTGGACGCCTACCTGGGCAGCCTGCTCTAAGGAACCTGATTTGGCAGGGGGGTTGGACCCAACGATCTTTCGAGGTCCCTTCCAACCCCTTCAATTCTGTGATTCTGTGATTCTTTTTTTATTTTTTAAATTTATAGCCCCTCCAAGGTAGGGAGCTTAGCCATCTCTGCATTGCCTCTGCATGGTGGTGTAAAATGAACAGCACATCAAAACTGTTCAAACCACAGAAAATGAACAGAGTCTTCTATGCAACACTGAACTGGAAAATAGAGACCACATTCCAATCAATACACTCAGCTGAAATCTGCATTCAAATCTATGCCAGAAGTATGTATGAAGCTAAATTTTATAGACGACTTTTTTTTTTTTTTTTTTTTTTTTCAAGGAGAATCAGAATATCTCTTTGGTATTCCTGGTATTCCTCCCTTTACCTTTTGAGGAACTTTAGAAAACATCAGATTTTAATTTTGACAGATTCTGTCAAGTAGGGTCAAGGAGCTACTGTTTTCTGTTGGGAAGAGGAAGAGGGGAGTTATATTTAAAATATACTTATATATGCTAAACTTTCAAAGACTGACATTTGAGAAATCTAACTGGCTTTCTTCTATGTTTCTCTCAGAGGACAAGTCATTTAAATGAAAATAATTGTATTTTATTTTTAGTTTCAGTTATTCAACGTCTGTTATTCATCACAGGTTGCCATTTGGGGGAACCTGTGCTTTTTCTCCAATAGTTGTCTAGTTGAAGTGTGTCAGTGAAAGAGTTCTCTATAAAAACAACAAAAACAACAAAAACAGCGTGCAACTAAATCAAAGGAGATGTTTTTTCCCCTGTGCATTTGGCAGTACTTGTCATACGAAGCTCTATGGGATCACTGTCTCAGTATTCACTTGATGATTCTATGTGATCTCTTTGAAATGGGGTGGTGGGATTGGAAATTAAAGAAAGAAACCTGTAGTTTGGGAAACACTGGCTTGCTGGCTCCACAGATAGTCTGTCACTTTGATAAAACAGGTCATCAGTGGCATCTTTGCTAAAATCTTGTTGCTTTTTTCAGTGTTGCGTGCCTTTCTCCAGAGAAAGAAGATGTGAGCTCCGCTGCCACATGCCTGCTGTGTAACAGCAGCTATCTAACTATTATGTTAGCGTTTGCTTTGCTCTACACCTTGCAAGTTCTCAAGGCATTTGCCGGTCTAAGGTAATTTTACAAAAGGCACTACTGAGGAACCATAGCATACCATAAAGACTGTTTGGGAGATTTCTCTTGCTTTCTGTACTTCTGGTTCTCCGCCCTGTTACACTGAGCAAAAGACATTCTTTATTTTCTATTGCACACATACTCCCTGTTCGCAAAGACAAGAGGCAAAAAAAAAGGAAGCAGAATCCCCTTCCAGCCATGACTACTTTATACAATTTCTGTCATTCAAATCAAATATTAGCTCAGTTTATCAAACCATTTTAAATGGTTTTATGCTAACTCCTATTCCCAGCCCAATTGCATTCCTCCCAGTAATCATCTGGACCTTCCTCCTATTCTGCTGCTGAGTTTTCTTTTGGCTCAGGAACACAGCTTTCTATTTGCTTTGCACAAAAGCATAGCTTCTGGCAGGAACAGAGACATTTCAAATGCAAACTTTTTTTTTTTTTTTTTTTTTTTGGGTCCAATGGGTATACTTTGGTGCTTTTTATTTTGAAATGATTGAGGAAGGTACAGGAAGGTGCTGTTTCTGAAGGATGTTACCTGTTGCATTTCCCTCTTTTTCTTGTTTGTGTCAAATGTACCCAATGTGGGAATAATCACTGTAAAGAAGAACAAAAAGAAAAAGAAAGAAAATGAAGGGAATCATAAAACTAGATCTCTCTATGATTGCAGTTATTCTACATGCATCACATGCAGCTCAGATCATTAGCACAGAGAAGAAAGGAAGGGGAAAATTTGTTCAATCGGTTTAAATTGGAAAGTGGAAAGATGATCTATTAATCTCATAGCACATACACATTTCCTCTGACTAAAACACTGCTATGCCTAATTGACAGAAGAGGTAAAGACAAAATAAAGATAAAATTATTTCAAACCATGTCAAGGATTTATAGCTGGAGTAAGAAGTAGTTGCTATTAACTGAGGAAAACCATGCCCTTATTAGGCATTCAGGTGGTGATAGATGGTCTGTGGAAACAATTTGGCCTATAGGAATGAGAACAACTGAGGATGAAATGCAGGTAGTGACTTGGCCATTGACAGAAGGAAGAAGTGCTAATAAGGACACAAAGAGTGAGTCAGGTCAGTTAGTCTTTGGTGGTTAACTTTATATTCATTTTGACAGTTTCTTGTCATGAACGACAGCAGATCACACAGCAGAGCTTGAGATGCCAGTAATACTATAGGAAGGTGAAACAACTTAGCGAGGCATGGATTTACTGGTATGGCTAATGCATCTGAGATTTGCTGCCCTATGGCCTTTTCTCTCTGAATTATGACATGCGTATGATACAGACTACATGAAATGGTGACAACTGCATGTCTATGCACCCACTCCTGTTCAGACTGTGGATGTATTTCGTCAAGACAGTAATAGGAAAGACAAAAAGCAATAAAGTCAATCCATTTAAAAGAAGTGTTGGCTTAAATATTTGTGCAGTACTGAAACAGTCTAGGGGAACAGCAAGCATTTTGGAGAATATGTAACATGGGGTATCCCAGATCAGTTAGAGAAAAGCATAATTCTATATAGAATATACCGAGTAACCTGAATGGTTACAGTCACATGCATATAACAGAACAGATAACTTGTCCCATTTAGTGATGACATTAGTATGAGATAACACTATTTGAATGGTTACCATAACACCTTCTATTTAATTCTCATAACATACTTGGGAAGGCCATGAAAGGATACAGCACTTAACTAGCAGTATTATACACACCATTGTAAGACATCAAATGTATCACTAAAACTTTCAGAGGTGTGCAACATTTCAGACTTCTCTTTAAATCCTTGTCTTTAACTTTATATCTACAATATAACATTCAGTTCAGCCATAACCTAATCTATTATATATTGATGTCCTATTCCTGTTATAATTAACTGCTTTGGAAAATATCTACATCATTGCTTGGAATTAGCACATGGGACATTTTTTTTTTTTTGTAATAACAGCAGCTGAAGTCATAAAAATAGTTAACTTTTGCTCACCACCATATTCCGAGCATTGCAAAAATGTATAAAGTGTACAGTTGTTCAAGTTTATGTAGCAGTGCCAGTGCAATTCCAAAAAAATGTAGCATGTCCTAACTATAGCCTAATTTTGCACAGGTGAGCCAGAACATGCTGTGGAGGTTGAAAAGGAACAACCTTCTTATTGCGTTTATTCATCTGAAAACTGAACTGAACTAAATAACTAGGATGCAACCACACAGGGCTTTAACATTTAACACTGAACACATTGAACCGAATCCACACCAGCTGGCAACAAGCAGAGAGAACAAAACAGCAGTTAAGCAGAAATCAAAATAATTCCCATACAATTATGTACAGACAGGAATTCTATATTTTTCACACTTGCCTGATACATTTTCCTGGGTTCATTCTGTATGATAGTTCTGTGAGCTGTTTTATCTACTATTCTGCTGATGACTTGGGTAGTTTAGATTGCACACCTGAAGTGCATACTAAAGGGAGTTACATTAAAATAAATGAGCCTATTCATTCCCCGAAAGCTGTAAGAAAGAAAGGTTTAAATATTCACAGCAGGTGGCACTACCTCTTCCATTTCAAAATATTGCCAGGAAAAAGAAGATGACAACTATCAGATGTCAGAAAGGGGTTAGGGAAAATATTACATCCAGTGTCAGTTTAGGACTTTCCAAGAAACTTAGAAAGACCCCAGTGCCTGTATTCCATTTACATTTAGAGTTGACTGGTAACTATCCCCTTTTGTTCTCTATCTCTCCTTTTCACGTGTCCAGCTCCTGATGTCAAATAGGATATTTTTCATATATGGAGAGTTCATCACTTACTCCTCCCTAATGCTGAAATGTCATCTGTTGTTCTTTCTGGGTGAAACTAAAAGAAACAAAAAGAAACACTTTTGTTTGTTTATTTGTTTGTTTTGTTTTGTGTGTATGTGTGTGCCAGTTAAAAACATATCACAAAGAATGACTGCAGTGAAAGTGAAATTATATCATTAAGGGTTGGGATCTGCATGTTTACAGAAACACTTCATAGGTATATATTGTCTTTACAGAGGTATCATACTAGCCTCAGGAAAAAAAAAAAGTGTTTACTTTTAAACACTCAGCACATGGAATATAGACAGGATCTGTTGTTACCCTGTAGCCCTGTAATAGAGTACTACCATTGCTAGTAGTAGGCTATAAGATTTGTACTGAGATTGCAAGACCTCAGGATTGAAGCTTGTCAGGCTTGCTCTGCCTGAACTTGTGTTTACCTGCCTGCAGCTTTTTTTCACTCATTTTAGCAGTAACAGACTCTAACACAATGCTGTAAAATAGAGAAACACAGGTCTTGTATGGCAACAGAGTCCTTGAGATGTAGTGCAGGATGCAGCACAGAGGATGCAGCACAGGATGCAGCACAGAGGAGCACAGGAAGGGGGGGATGATAGGGAATGGGACACAGGTTGGGACTGGAGTCCCCATGGCAATTCACCCATGGTCAGTTGAGGAAATGAAGACCTGGAACTCAGCAAAACTGGGTTTGCAAGTAACAAATCCGGATGTAACATAGAGCTGCAGAGCAATGAAAAAAGAGCAAAGATGTAAAAATATGTTAGGAAACAGAAAAATAACACCAAGTGAACTGTAGAATGAGAAGAAAAATGCAAGCAAACAAACAAACAAAAACACTTCAGCATGAGAACCACATTCCTTTTAGAGAAGGACTCCAGGTGCTAGCAACATAGTTACAATCTCCATATACACCAGAATGAAACCACCAGCTTTAGGACCTCAGAAAGTAAGGACAGGAGGAGCATAACACCAGAAAAAGGAGTAGCAACTAGGGAGTATAAAAATTCCAAGTGTATTAGTACTTTTTCTTTTTTTGTAATAATTAGATTTGTACTAATAATGATTAATTTTTAAGGTTTTAGCTACACTAGCAAGAAAATCTTGTGGTTTTGTGTGTGCTTCCTCTTTTCTCAAAACAAGATATTTTTAGTATTACAATTTATATTATTTGCATCATACTTACATTTTCACCAAGTGTATATGTAAGTGGCCATATGTGAATTTAGTCCTTACAAAGAATGTCTGACAACCCTGCCAACTAGAGTATTCTCTCTTAAACTGCAGTGAAAAAAAAAAAAAAAAAAAAGTAGAATTAAAGCATCAGTAGTGTGTAAGCTCCCCTACACTGTCCTTCCAGTGTGCCTCAGTTCTGATTGACAAGGACTGTCTCAAAAGTGAGAGGTTATTTCAGTTTCCATGACCCATTCAGCACTTGACCTGTCAGCATGACAGCCAACAAGTGTGCCAATTAGTGTGATATATCTGTATTAATTTCAACGTTAACTGCAAAAATAACTAGCCTGGACATTCTGGAAGTATTATGACATAGGCATATAATATAACTGAGCATTGGACTAATCTAAATGGATCTTAATGATGCATATGAAAAAGTGTATAACTTTAGATATAAACATCTGGCTGATGACCGGTGAGGGACTGGCTAGTGTTCATTTGTACCACTGCCCGCTAGTAGATGGGGTCCAAACAGCCCATTTCATCATAAACCTATGCTACTAAGAGATACTTTTTTGCATCTCTGTTTAGAGCACTTTGTCCTTCTGAAAGGAATTTGGTCTCTGCAGCTAATGTCACTATGGTACTGCTGGTGACCATGATGGGCAACATAGCATTATCCACAAATTGTTATTCAGGCAAAGATTTGCATTTAGTTTGCCTGTTACTTCTCTAAGGAAAACTTAAATAATCTTTCTCTGCATCCAATGCAGTCTTCCTGATTTCATTTTAAATAATAAAACAGGTTTTGTACCGGTAGAAGATAATTTCCATAATTTTAGCTAGCAGAGAAAATACACATGGAACACGGACAGAAATGAGTCTTACAAAATGCCTATTCAGTCTTAGCTTATGTATATACATATATATTTATATTGCAGTTACTAGCATCTGCTTGTTATTTATCTTTATTTTTTTTTATTTAGTCTCATTAGATCCGTTTGATGTTACCTCTAGTTCTTCTCATAAGATTATTCTCCATGTGCAAAAATTAATTTCCTCTGAAGACATTTGCAGTCTCATTGTTTTTAAAGCAAGCAAGGTTTGACCCATTGAATATACAAGGCTTTAATTTGTCCATTTTATAAGATTTTTTTTTTTTCTAAGCTGTGAACCCCTGAGGTACTATGCCAAGGTTAGGAAGCTGTGCATAGTTATTTTTGTGCTTTATAAAATGTTTAACATTTTTGGTGCATAAATCATTTTTAGATTTACCTAATTTCAGAGCATAAAGGGAATGTCAAACTTTACTAAACCGAAGCCCCAGGAAACAGTCTATAACAATGATGGATTTCTATAATGATATAACCCTTAATGAATTATTGTAGTTCCTTAACAAGGTTTTAATAAGAAATTTCTTTTGCCAGCATGGTTATTAGTTCTCTCATCTGAATAGCCGTAGGCCTGTCTGCCATAGAATTGTACAACATAATATTTCTTTCTGTGTCAGTCATATAATACTGCAAAAACTCCAAGCCACAAATAAAATGAACTTGTTGTTCCTTTTTTTTTTTTTCTTTTTTTTCTTTTTTAATACTTTATATGTTTTTATTATTATTATTTTTAAAGGTCAGGTTTTTTGAATATGTAACTTGAAATGGAGACGTGCTGACTACAAGGCAATTGTTACTCATGTATAATGGAAGAATGCTCACTGTTATTCAGACACTTTCTTGTGTGCTAAGGTGTCTTGGAGGAATTGAATGCAGTACACAATCTTTTTACACTGAGTGGGTGCTTGTCTGTGCCTCTGTGTGCATTTTTATGGATAAGTTCTATTCATTTATTTTTCTTTAAGGTATCTTTATAGGTCTGAATAGAGTTTTGAATACCCTGATAACCATAATTCTGTTTTATATTAATGGCAGCATATACATTTGTGACCATGATGGCATGTGTGTGCACTTGCTAATTTATTTACTGGTCCCTGTGTGAGACAATGTAACTATATTTTTTAACTGTAGCTTTAAAATTCTAAAATAACATTAAACCTGTAAAGCCAAACACTGAAATGTTAAATGTCTGCCCTGTTTTTGTTCATCCCTCTCATGTGTATATGTTATGCTACAGTTATTAATTACTTGTTTAATTATTCAAGAGACACTAAAGCTGCCTGCAAAGAGCTGCAGAATAAACTTATGATACTCACTATGATATAATATAGTGTGGAATTTCATGTCAACAAGTAAAAAAGTAATAAGCATTGTTAAAATAACAGTAAATACTCATACTCTGTGATGGACTCCAAATTCATGAATGCAATCCAAGAAAAGGATTTTGAAGTCATTGGATATTTCTCAGGAAACATCAGATCAGTACTCTGCAGTGATCACAAAAGCAAGCAGAGTGTTAACAATTATTAAGGAAGGATTTGAGAAGAAAATATAATAAACATATAGCCATAGAAATCCATAGAAATTCACTTTATGACTGTGCTTACATCTTGTATACTATATACAGTTCTAATCCCTCATTTTGAAAAGGATATATGAGAACTAAGAAAGGTACAGAGGACGATCAGAGGTAGAGAATAATTTACGTCCAAGGACAAGTTAAATGCACTAGAAGTCTTGTGTTGATGGGGGATTAGAAAGCAAATACAGCAAACCGAATAAAACAAAATAATAAAAGAGGAAAAGTAAAATAAAGGTCTATAAGGTCAAGAGCATTATGGAAAGGAGGAATATAGATCAGTCTGTCACTATTTCTGCAGCAATTAGAAGAATTACATGGTCAGTCTACAAGTGACGGAAGTATTTTTTCACAGATCACATAATTTTATTGTGGAACTTGTTTCCACACACTGTTGTGGTGGTGGTGGTGTGGTTTAACCTGGCAGACAGCTAAGCACCACACAGACATTCACTCACTCCCTTGTCAGTACCAGTGGGACAGGGGAGAGAATCAGAAAACAAAAAAAGAGTAAAAAATTGTGGGTTGAGATAAAGATAGTTTAATAAGATAGAAAAGGAAGAGAGATCAATAATAATAAAAAAGAATATACAAAGCAAGTGATGAACAATGCAAATTCTCACCACCCATTGACCGATGCCCAGCCAGACCCCAAGCAGTGGCCTCCGTCCCCTGGCCAACTCCCTCCATAATTTTTTGTCCCACATGACGCCATATGGTACAGAATATCCCTTTGGCCAGTTTGGGCCAGCTGTCCTGGTTCCATCCCCTCCCAGCTTCTCATGCACCCCAAGCCTGCTCACTGGCAGGGCAGCACAAGAAGCAGAAACATCTTTGTTTCTGTGTAAGCACTGCCCTGAAACAACTGAAATATTAGTGTTTTATCAACTAGCTACTTGGAAGAAAATTAACTATCCCAGACAAAACCATGACAGGAGGCCACATGGGATTTAAAAAACAACAACAACAACAACAAAACAAATAATGAAAGAAAACCCTGCCAAGAGCTATTAAACGTGATGAAATGATTCCCCAGGTCAGGAAATACTTAAAATGATGTATTACCAAAAACTGGAAGGACATAACAAAAAAAAAAAAATCAAATTTAGCCCTGAGAGGTTTGTTTGTTTGTTTTTTGTTTGTTTTCCTGTTCTTTTTTTTTTTTTTTTTAATTATTTTCTTCAACATACTTTCCTGGCCATTTCAGAGATGGGATGCAGGGTTAGATAGACTTTGGTCTCAAATATTAAAGACCTTCTTATCATCATATATTCTTTTTATAGATTGTAATCTTCAGAAAATATAATTACCTTTGTGCCTCAAAACTGTAATCATAAAGTAGTGTTGGGCAGTGTTGGCACAAGGAGCAAAACTATATTTGTACAAGGTATTTTATATTGCATCTGCTTATAACCTGAAAAAGTATCTTCTGATCATGTTTTTATTTTTTTTTTTCCCCAAAAAATGTGTAAACTAGCCAAATTTGAGAGTACTTTAATTTAGATGGAAAAAAGGAAAACCAATAGTCTTTTCTACCCTAGACAGTAATCATTAGCCAAAATCCACACTTGAGTCTAAACTTACCTTTGTCCAGTTTTGCTGTATTCCAGCTTATATTTGAGACTGGGCTTGTGGTTGTCTTCAAGAAATGTCAAGAGAAAACTCAGTCTATATCCTAAACCAGCATGCACAGATGGTCGTCCATATAGCCCAGTTTTTGCATAAAAGCAGTGTGTCTGCAAGGCTTTCAGTAAGAGACACTTTAGTGGCCTGGCTGAATAGAACAGAGTCCTGAAGGAGGCTGTGCTCATTTGTAGTCCTCCTTATGGCTTTGCCAAAATACACTTTGCCAAAATATCAATGTAGATATCTACGTAAGGTGGTCTATGTGATCTGTCAGCAAAAAGTAATGTTCCTTCATTTTCTTTTTTTTCCTAACCCTTCCCCATCCTTTTTTTTTTTTTTTTTTGCTTTAATCAGCTCAAGTTTTTCCCTTGTAATAGTTCTCAGAAGCAACATAATTATTTTAAATACATAATTTGAAAATTCTACATGAGCCAAATTAGCAAGAACTGACAAAATCATAAGCACAGAGGGTCTAGGAGATGTAGAAGAAGGTACAATGAATGGACATTCTGTATTACTAATTCTGTATGTAATTTACTCAGGAAATTGATAAGATTTTCCAAAGGTTTAATTGACCAGGATAGCAATATTAGGTGAATATTATTGCATTAATTGTCAAATAGGTAAATGAACACTAAAAACCCTAATGATACTACTAGCAATGACTACATTAAAAGTTTGAAACAAATTCTGTTTGAACATTTATTGTAATAATTTAACCACCAATGATAATTCATGGACAGATCTTTGAAGACAGCAGGAGTTTCAATGCTTTCACACTCAGTCTACTGTGGTATAGATGCCACAGACAGATGCAATATGCTAATTTTGCCAACTTTTTTTATTGCTTCACCTGAAATACGTTGATAGTTTATAGTCTGTTAATAGACAGTTTATAGTCTTCTGTACAGATATGATCCATGCAACCTATGCTTAAATGGTAATTAAGGAATGTATCTTTCTTACTATGGCTGGGATGGAGCTAAGTTTCTTCACAGCAGCCTGTACAGTGCTATGTTACAGATTGAGAACCAGAACAGAGTTGATAACACAAATGTTTTAGCTACAGCTGAACAGTGGCTGCACATTGTCAAGACCTTCTCTGTTTCTTACTCTTCTACCCCAGTGGGTGGGCAAGAGTCTGGGAGGGGACACAGCCAGGACAGCTGACTCCAGCTAACCAAAGGGATATTCTGTGCCATGTGACATCATGCTCAGCAATAAAACTGAAGGGGCAGCTTTTCAAAGGTAGTCACTGTGCAGAGACTGACTGGGCATCAGTCTGCTGGTGGAAGGTAGTGTGCTGTTGTCTTTGTGTCAGCTGTTTATTTATTTATTTATTTATTTTGTTTGTTCACATAAAAACTGTCTTTATCTTGGCCCACAGGTTTTGATTTCTCATTTCTTACCTTGCAGTTCTTTCCCCCATCCTGCTCAAGGGGCTGGATGGGGTTTGATGATCAACCCAGCACACTTCTGAACTTAAGTATCAGAACTCAATTATCTTTGAAAATGTGGACAGAAATGTGGTCAGATATTTGTAGGAGAAAAGAGCTGGTTAAATCCAAGTTGTCTCTGTCTGGGCTGGATGTTTTGTGCTTATTTCATATATAGAGAGAAGAAGCAGAGACTGATGGAGCATGATTTGTATGATTTGTAAGAGAAATGCAGGTGAGACAGAGCCAGCAGGTATCTTATTCGGAGATTCATTTAAGTTCCAGGCTCTGAAGTGTGTGAAAATAAACCAGCCAAGGTTTTGTGCTTCTGTAACTGTACATACAAGATAAAAAAGAATTATAAGTATGTTAAAAATATTTTTGGCTCAAAAGAAAAAAAAAAAAAGGTGTGGTTTCCACTAGAGCCAGGCCTCCATGTTGGTTCCATTACGGTTCAGCAATCCTAGTAGGATTAATTTATATTACATAATCAATTATATATAACAACCTGAGCTGAGCAAATAGATGATATTTTTATTTCGGTGACCTATTCTTACAAGGCATTCTATCAAAAAAGTGGTTCTGATCTTTAACTCTTATGTCTGTTCAGCTATAGACTTTTAAAAGGGAAAACTTGAGGGGTAAATGCAAATTATTAGCACAGAGCACTATAAGGAATTACTAATATACACATGCCAAGACCAATTATGTGCCACCAATGTGAGACTTCGTTTTATACTTTAGACCTTTTTTTGTGTCTGTTTTGGATCAAATTTATGTGAGAAATTTGCATAAGTCAGAAGAGATCTTTATTATATGATTCATTGTAACTCATTAGGGCTTTTGTTTCCATATACATAAATGAACTCTGCTGATGTAAAACACAAATGATTGCACTTGATTGACCCTGAAGTTTTACATTCTTGACAATAAAGGATGGAGCATCTTGAAAGCCATATGTCAACATATGTAAAGGAGATGAATTCCAATACAAATATGGTGATTATTAGTGGTCAGCACCATGAGCAACAAATTTTAAAAGCATCCAAGCAGAGAAGGTGAGGAGACAAGATTAAAAGGCAGAAATATTGATCTCATCCTGCAGCTTTGTGTTTCAGCACATCATTCACGTTCAGCTCTCTGTCTCAGTGGCAACTGGCTTGAACAACTTAAACTTTTTCTCTGTATAAAGGTTTTTTTTTTCTTTTTTTTTTTTCTTTTTTTTTTTTTACAAAGGATGATGGGGAAGAGACCCAACATCCTTTGAGGCAGAACAAAACTATGACATCTTGTCAAAATTGCATTCATGTAACTCCATGATTCATAATTAAGTTAGGTTTGTTTGTACACAGATGTGTTTTATGTATACTCATTTTTAGAGTAATTTTAGGCCTTTTTTTCAGAAATATATATATAATCTCTGACTATATCTGCATCCATATAAATGAATATGGATAGATAGATCACATGAATAGTAGGTATTATAAAGAATAAAAGCTAAGTAACAGAGAAAACAAACAGAACAGATGTGTCACTTAAGATCTTTAACAACACAATAATAAGCATATTAGGCTATTAGGCAAGCTGTGATAGTACAGTTTGGAATAAGTACTTAGAGAAGGGCCAGACTGATTTCATTTTCTGAGTACAATATACTAAACAAAGTATTTGAGATCTGACCTGGACCTTTTGTATTTTGTAGGTACCATCTATCCCAGTAGAGTTAAAGGGATGTTTCCCTCTGGCTGGGTCAGTAGGAACTGCCATAAGCATTTCTCAGTCAGCAGGAGTCATTTTTGAGCCAGTAGGAGCTGTCACAAACCATTCTGACATAGCATGTATCATGCTGGAAGTAAGACTGACCTCTTCAACCTCTCTTGCTATTATATGCAAGTAATCAGGTCACTCCATCCATCTGGTAACTCGTTCAACCCCTGATGCTACTGGCCTGACTGTCTTTTCAGCTGCAACAGCCAAGTACCTGTGATTTTTTTTTTTTCCAAATCCATGGGATGATGCAAGTGTGAAATTATTGTGGGCTGCAGAATATACTTTATCTCACATGATTTTAGCCTGCAAGCCAGATGAAGGAGTTTGGGTAGCATTTGAAAGGATTGCAGTATAACTGCAGACGCTTTGCTTTGTGCAGAACATCCCACGTTCAAAGTGCCTAGTCCTGAAAGTGTCCTGAGTTTGGCAAGTAGGGTCTTTTGACAGAGTTTTCTGCACAAAAATCTTTTACGCTGCAGGAGGGTCAAGTCTTGCCAAACAGACTACCCAATGAATGTTTCACTCTCTGTAGTAGGTGATGGGCAGTACTGGAAAAACTGATGTATTTTACCTCTGCTTAAAGTTTGCAGCTATGAACTCTTTTGTGAAGGAAGAGACTAAGCTTTCTCTTTCAAAAACAGAATAGTGGCCATTACTTTTCAAGTGATTATTCATATACCTTGTTTTATACTGTAGCTCCTGGCTATACTATAGCTGAATGCTGAACATTCACAGAGAACATGAGAGACCGCTGTCTTAAATTTCCTTTTTGATTCAAGGGAATCAAACCCATGAAGCCCATCTTCCAGAAATGCTTCTACCTTAAAATACTAAATAGGAACAACATGCATATGAGTGAGGGGAAGCTTTTCACTGCTACTTTAAAAGCTGTTCCCCTGTGCCAAATATGTTTAAGGATTAATTAGATACACAGTTGTAGTCTGCACTACAGTGAGGACCTGAGCAGGGTTCACAACTTTGAACTGTGTTTTAAGCTGTGATACTCATCTCACAAAAGACAGTCTGTGGAAGAGAGAGTGCTGTGCTGTTTTTTTCTAGTAGTATCTGGCTAGAGCCTCTCCATGTGTAACATCTATAACTCCCACAGTGGAGCTCTGAAGATTGATCTATGGGACATCTACAGCAGGTCAGTCTCAACATCTACTATTGAAGTAGTTACACTTATGTGTAGTGATTACAGAGTAAATGGCCCATAAACAGCATAAGAGTTTGTGCCACTCTGTGACATAAAAACAAGCCATGCTGTATGTGATGAAGAAAAAAATAGGCTCCCTTCATATACCTTTATCATTATATGTACTTAGAATAATCTTTTTCTGGATCATGAATGAAAACTCTGCTGTTCTTAATCACACAGATAAATCAGATTCATAAAGGCAAAAGAATAAATGACCTATGTTTTTCCATGTCCAGAGTCACTGTTCGCAAACTTAGTGTTATCGGCTAAAAGGAGAATAAGAAATTTTAGGAGCCTATTTTTTTGTGTTCTTTTTCCATGTCACATCTATATAAGTGACGATGGTGACACATGCTCAGGCAAATAATGTTTGGTGGGTAAAGAAAGAGGAAAACAAATAGGACAAAGTACTTTTTCTTTTTCTTTTTTTTTTTTTTTTAAATCGGGGGACTGCATTCCATAACACATATTTACTCCTAGTTCCTACTCCTGGTGAGACAAATACTACTGTATTTGGTAGGTATTCGGTGTTTTGTAATTGGTAGGGGATCCTGTTACTATATGTGTGTAGATAGCCAGAACAAGGTAGCCAGGACATAATTGTTAGAGGGGATTCTGAACAGAATTAATGTAGAGATTCTGTATATAATCTTAATTCTTCTAGTATTTGGTTATAAAATGTTTTGTATTTTCTTGTTTTACTTGGTTGTAACTAGTAGTATATTCCAACAAGTTCCACCACTAACTTCTGTACCATCTCTAAACTGAATATTTTGTTTCAAAATCACATTTTATGTCCAGGTTTCCCTTGCGATGCCTTTTCTCTATGCCCTATGCTTCCCCTTGATGCAATTCATCCCCATATTAAGTTACTCTCTGAATTATGTTTTTTTATGTGATTTATTCTTTATCGTCTTTTACCTTTCTCTCCCTTCTCTTCTTCCAAGAATATTCCCTGTATTCCTCATCTTTTCACAATCCACTAGTTGTGAATGCAAGGGAAAATTAGCCAAATTATCTGACTTTAATGGAAAACAAATTATTTCTGTTTAGATTGCTACAGGTATCTAAAGGATATGCAAGAAGTCCCTGCTATTTTGGAACAGATCTGAGTTCTTCATGTTGCTGAATGACAGACTGAAAGAGAGGTCCAACACAGTTGATCATAGTTCTTTCCATTGGCTCAGACAGTTATGAAACTGGATGTGCTAAATAAACTCTGTCTTAAAAAACAAGTAAGCAAACAAACAAAAGAAAATTAAAAAGAAAACACACACACACACCAAATGACAACAAGAAAACACTAGAAAAAGTCTAGAAGATAATATAAACATAAAAAAATAACCAACTAAAATCTCATACTTTTCTCCCTGCCCTCCCTACTCTTGAAGCGGATTTCTTTTCTTCCTTTTTTTTTTTTTTTTTTTTTTAATATTAATTACTCAACATGCACCATACAGACAGGAAATGTGTGTTCAAGGACCACTGAACACTGAATTTTCTGAGCAAGCACATCACAATTACTGAAACGTCTGTGCTAAATGCTTTTGCCTTGAATCACTGTGAAAATCTGCTATATTCAGCAGCTTTGTATATATCTTGATTATTTCATGTGCTGAAATGGTAATAAACATAGTTTTTCTGGTTCAGTCATTGTAACTGCATGTGACCAGCATGAACTTTGTGTCTCACTATCATGTGAAAATGTATTTTCCCTATTCTATTTAACAGTCAAAAACCGTAGCCTTTATAGATTTACCGTGGTGACATACAGCAGCAAATTCATGTTTGAAAGCCACTGAAGAGTGTATACATTACATTGCAGCTGACAGCCTGTAGAGGGGCACAATACAAGTACTCACAAGGAATGCTTTATTTACTTTCCTTTTCTGACTTTTTATTACTTCCTTTTGTTTTTATTTTTTAGACTCCAGTTTTATCTTTATTGCATTTTAGAAGGTTACATAGATGGTTTATCCAGCATCTTAGGCCAAGAACTCCTTCACAATTAGCATTAGAGATCTCAGAAATAATTAGGCTACAAGGGAGCTCAGGACTTTATCTAGTCCAACCTCCTGCTCAAAGGTCAGCTTTGAAATGAAATCAAGTTGATTCAGACTTTGTTCAGCCTTTGCCCAAGCAACTAGTTCTAGAATTAGCCATTCATATCTACAGAGATTGCCTGGATCTACCTGGAATTTCTTGTGCTTCAACTGATGACCACTGATTCCTCTTCTTTTTTCTATTGGCCTCTGATAAGATCCTGGATATAACTTCTTTTTAACTTCCTATTATATAAAGGAAGACTATAGGAGGATCCTTCCACGGACTCTCTTTTGGAGTCCAGACAAGTCCTTCAGCCTTCCCTTATACATCCTGTACTCCATCCACTTATTTTACTGACTCATCCCATTTAGATCCTAGAATCCTAGAATCCTAGAATCCTAGAATCCTAGAATCCTAGAATCCTAGAATCCTAGAATCCTAGAATCCTAGAATCCTAGAATCCTGGAATCCTAGAATCATAGAATCATAGAATGGCTTGGCCCCAGAGAAATGAGCAAAGATGCCACCCACTAAATTAGGTTGCCCAAGGCCTCATCTAACCTGGTCTTGAACACCTCCAGGGATGGGGCATTCAAAATCTCTCTGGGAAACCTGTTCCAGTGCCTCACCACACTCTGAGTGAAAAACGTCGTCCTAATCTAAATCTCCTCTCTTTTGGATTAAAACCGTTCCCCTTTGTTCAATCATTATCTGTCTGAGCAAAAAGTTGCTTTCCATCTTTATTATTTGTCCCTTTTAAGTATCAAAAGGCTGCAATGAGATCTTCCTGGAGTCTTCTCATCTTAAAGCTGAACAGCACCAGCCCTCTCAGCCTTTCTTCATAGGAGAGGTGCTCCAGCCCTCTGATCATCTTGGTGTCCCTCCTCTGGACCCATTCTAACAGGTCCACATCCTTCATGTGCTGGGGGCTCCAGACCTGAATACAGTACTCCAAGTGGGGCCTCACAAGGGCAGAGCAGAGGGGGACAATCACCTCCCTCCCCTGCTGGCCACTCCTGTGTTGGTGCAGCCCAGGACGCAGTTGGCCTTCTGGGCTGCAAATGTGCACTGCTGATTCATGTTGAGCTTTTCATCCACCAGAACCCCCAAGTTCTTCTCTGCAGGGATGCTTTCAATGAGTTCTCCCAGTCTGTACTCACGTCTGGGATTTTCCTGACCCAGGTGCAGCACTTTGTACTTGGCCTTGTTGAACCTCATTAGGTTCACGCTGGCCCAGTTCTCATGTTTTTCCAGGTCCGTTTGGGTGGTATCCCTTACTTCTGTTGTATTGACTGCACCACTCAGCTTGATGTTGTCTGCAAACTTGCTGAGGGTGCACTTGATTCTATTGTCTATGTTATTGATAACTTGCTCTATAGGACGACTGAAAACTAGATACATTATCTGACGTGCAACATCCCAAAAAACCAGAGGAACTATATTCTTTACTGACTAGCAGAAAATGTTCTTGCACTTTCTTTCTATCAGTGTTTCAGCTGAACTAGATCTCAGCACCAGTTTATAATGTGTTACACAAATAAAAATGGGTATGATGTTCCTTATTAAAAATACTTATAAAATAATATAATGAAAAATAACGAGTAAATGCTGCCATTGCACCAATGTATAGAATTGAGAAAGATCTGGGGGAACTTAAAAAAGGACTGCTTTGTCAATCAATCACATTAGAGCTTTGAACAAAGTATGTGTTTACAAAGAGTAAATTTCATAGAAATTGTACAAGTGGAGATACCTGGAAAAAGAATGACATGAGGAAGGTGGGGAGACAAAATGTAGAGATAATAGAAATTCCTTTTAGATTTCAGCCACATTTCCAGTATATCCACTATATCCAGTATATATATATCCAGTATATCCAGTATATATTTCCAGTATATATTTCCAGTTACAGTATATCTGAAAGAACAATATAATCTTGCTCATCCTGTTTTGATGTAAGAATCACTTCTTTTAGGATTTTTCTGTAAGAGAAGATCAAGTTCAAGACCATCTAAGCAACCTAAAGGTGTACAGGTTCATGGGACCTGACGAGATACATCTGCGGGTCCTAAGGGAATTGGCAGATATAGTTGCTAAGTCACTGTCCATCATATCTGAGTAGTCGTGGCAGTTCAGTGAAGTTTCCACTGACTGGAAGAGGGGAAGCATAACCTCCATTTTTAAAAAGGGAAAAATGGAAGACCCAAGGAACTACAGGCCAGTCAGTGTCACCTCTGTCCCTGGCAAGATCATTGAGAAGATCCTCCAGGAAACTATGCTAAAGCACATGGAAAATAAGGAGATGAGGGGTGATAGCCAACATGGCTTCACTAAGGGCAGATCATACCTGACAAATCTGATGGCCTTCTATGATGGGATTACAGCACTGGTGGATAGAGGAAGAACAAGTTACATCATCTACTTGGACTTGTGCAAAGCATTTGACACTGTCCCAGACAACATCCTTGTCTACAAATTGGAGAGACATGGATTTGATGGATGGACCACTCGGTGGTTAAAGAATTAGCTGGATGATCACACTTGAAGAGCTGAGGTCAACGTCTCGATGTTCAAGTGGAGAGCAGTAACTAGTGTTGATCCTTGGGGATCAGCATTGGGATTGGCACTGTTTAAATTCTTTGTTGATGACATGTACAGTGAGATTGGGTGCACCGTAAGAAAGTTTGGCAACAACACCAAGCCATGTGATGCAGTCAACATGCTACAGGGAAGGGATGCCATCCCAAGAGACCTGAACAGGCTTGGGAAGTGGGCCTGTGTGAACCTCATGAGTGCAAGGTCCTGTGTCTGGACTGGGGCAACCACAAGAACAAATATAGACTGGGCAGAGAGTAGATTGAGAGCAGCCCTGCAGAGAAGAACCTGGGGTTGTTGGTTGATGAGAAGCTCAACATGAGCTGGTAATGTGAGCTTGCAGCCCAGAAAGTCAACCTTTTCCTGGGCTGCATCAAAAGAAGCAGGGCCAACAGGTAGAGGAAGGTGATTCTCCCCCTCTGCTCTGCTCTTGTGAGACCCTACATGGAGTACTGCATTCAGCTCTGGGACCCCCAGCACAAGAAGGACATGGAAGTATTAGAAAGAGTCCAGAAGATGATAAAAGGGCTGGAGCACTTCTATGAAGACAGCTGAAGGAGCTGGGGTTGTTCAGCCTGGAGAAGAGAAGGCTCTGGGGAGACTGTATAGTGGCTTTACAGTACCTAAAGGGGTCCTACAGGAAAGAGGAGGAGGAACTCTATGCCAGGGAGTGTAGTGATAGGAGGAGTGTAGTGATAGAACAAGGAGTAATATCTTTAAACTAAAAGAGGCTAGGTTTATATTAGTTAGAAGGAGTAAATTATTTACTCAGAAGGTGGTAAGGAACTGGAACAGGTTGCCTAGGGATGTTGTGGATGCCCCATCCCTGGAATTGTTTAAGACCATGTTGGATGGAGCTTTGAACAACTTGGTCTAGTGGAAGGTGTCCTTGCCTATGGCAGGGGGCATGAAAGTAGATGATCTTTAAGGTGCCTTCCAACCCAAACCATTCCGTGATTCTATGATTCCATGATTAGTGGTCCTATTTTTAAGTGTCAATGTCTGGTTAGAATAATAAGCATCTCAGAATGTAAAAATTATTCTGTCTATATAGGGTGAGTATCAGGAAAATGTAGTTGATCATGTGTTTCATATATACATAATGAATACAGTATAGGAATATGAATATGTATGTATATTCCTAGCCACCTCCTCTGAAAAAAGTTGTTTTAGCCAAGTATCTATTTGATTCAAAAGATTAGAAGTCTTGATACTTGATAATGACTTCTTGGGAAGTTTAGGTAAAATAACGATTATCACTAGAGTTAAAATCAGAAATTTGACTTATTATGGAAAGAATCCTTAGATATTTTATTTTATTTTATTTTTTTACAAGAATGTGTTACTGTTAATCATGTAGCTTACATGAAACAATATTAATGTCCAGTCACCAAATCCCTTATGAAGGGAGTTTTTGAAATGCTATCTGATAGATGTTCAGTAGCCCAGTGAAAAAAAAGAAGCTGTCATCAAGTCAGTTTTACTGAGGTGATTGATGTGATGCTGACATGTTTAATGACATTTTCTCAGCCATAAAGACTAGAAGAAGCGGGGAAATTATTATATGGACTGCAAAACTCTTCCTTTATTATACAGAATTCTTTTACTACTAGGTCTGAATAGACCTCACCTCTTGCCTACTTATTGTGGCTTAACCTGGCTGGCAGCTAAGCACCACAGAGCCGTTCGCTCACCCTTCCCCCTCCCCCTCTGGGATGGGGGAATCAGGAAAATGAAGCCTGTGGGTTGAGATAAAGACAGTTTATTAGGACAGAGAAAAAATAATAATGGTAATAGTACTACTATTAATAATGTGTACGAAACAAGTGATGCACA
The DNA here is from genome assembly GCF_964034855.1 of Anser brachyrhynchus. Classification (NCBI taxonomy): domain Eukaryota; kingdom Metazoa; phylum Chordata; class Aves; order Anseriformes; family Anatidae; genus Anser; species Anser brachyrhynchus. Next base: position 178,498,334 of record NC_137694.1, on the reverse strand, counting down.
ATCAGCTCACCACCCGCTGACCAATGCTCAGCCTGCCCCCGAGCAGCCGCCCCACCCCACCCTGGCTAGCCACCCCTATATGTTGTTTAGCATGATGCAGATGATTTGGAATACCCCTTTGGCCAGTTTGGGTCAGCTGTCCTGGGTCTGTCCCCTCCCAGCTCCTGCTGCACCCACAGCCTGCCTGCTGGCAGGACAGAGTGAGAAGCTGAAAAGTCCTTGGCTTGGTGTAAGCACTGCTCTGCAACAATTAAATCATCAGTGTGTTATCAACATTCTTCTCATCCTAAATCCAAAAGATAGCACCCTACCAGCTATTAGGAGGAAAATTAACTCTATCCTAGCTGAAAACAGGACACTATTCAACATAATTTTGTTAGTGGATCTGAAAACTGATCTTTTCAGTAATCTAACATAGCGCTTAACGTGTGTTAAAATGAGAATCCTACTTGCAGTAGTGAGATATAATTGTCATTGAAGACTATTTTTTAGCTCTAAAGAAAGCAGTTTAGAAAGAGAAAGTTCAACTTTGACCCACACCCAAATCTTAGAATGAAACTCTGCATGGATTTACTTTCTGAAGTGTTTTTTTTTTGTTTTTTTTTTTTGAGCTACTGCCCATCTGAAAGATCAGAATGTCTCTAAATCATGAAGTTCAGATTTGTGTTTCTATTTTGTAGCTTAGATCCGTCTTTTTTCTATTTTTTATTTTCTATTTTCTATCTATTTTCAGTGTGGCTGAATGCCTGCATCGGTGAATGAATTGTCTCAGAAAAGCACCAAGCTTTCAGGAAAAGGGTGGTTTTTATCTGTTACATATTGGGAACAACCAATCTGTCAGCCTCATTTCAGTGCCTGGTAAAATCATGGAACAGATCCTCATGGAAGTTATGTTGAAGTTAGGGAAGACAGGGAGGTGATTAGAGACAGAAAATAACAGTCACCAAAGGCAAACTGTGCTTGACTAATCTAGTTGCCTACTGCAACAGAGTGACTGCTTTAGTGGACGAGACAACTAATACCAATAACTTGGACTTCTGTAAGGCCTTTGATATAGTCCCTCACAAATTCTTGCCTTTAAGTTGGACAGATGTGGATTTAATGGATGGACTATTAGATGGATAAGGAACTGGCTGAATGGCTGCATCCAAGAATTATGGTTTGATAACCAAGTGGAAACCAATGAGGAGTGATGTCCCTCTGGGACAAATACATTTTAATATTTTCATTAATGAAAGGCAGTGGGATTGAGTGCACCCTGGGCACATCTGTGGATGACACCAAGCTGAGTGTTGTAGTTGATACACTAGTGGGAAGGGATGCTATCCAGAGGGATCCAGAGGGACCCTGACATTCCTGAGAAGTGGGACCGGGAAGCTCAGCAAGGTCAAGTGCAAGGTGCTGCACCTAGGCTGGGGCAATCCCCAATATCAGTATAGACTGGATGATGAATAGATTGAGAGCAGTCTGCAGAGAAGGATTTGGGAATACAGATGGATGAAAAATTGGATATGAGCAGACAATATATGCTTGCAGCCCAGAAAGCCAAACATCCCGGGCAGCATCAAAATAAGTGGAGCTATTGGCTTGAGGGAGGTCATTCTTCCCTTCTACTCTGGTCTTGTGAGAAAATATCTGGAGTACTGTACCCAGCTCTGAGGTCTGCAGTACTGGGAAGACATGGACTTATTAGAGCAGGTCCAGGGGAGGCCCACAAAAATAAGCAGAGGGCTGGAACACCTCTCCTATGAAGAAAGAGGGCTGAGGATGTTTAGCCTGGAGAAGAGAAGGCTCTGGGGAGACCTCTACTGCAGCCTATAATATGTAAAAGGAGCTTATAGAAAAGATGGAGAGAGACTTTTTACAAGGGCATATAGTGACAGTAGAAGGGGCAGTTGCTTTCAACTGAAAGCAGGTAGATTTAGGTTGGATATAATGAGGAAAGTGTTCACAGTGAGGGTGGTTAAGACTCTGGAACAGGTTGCCACAGGTTGTGGATGCCCCATCACTGGAATTGTTCAAAGCTGGGTTGGTCAGGTCTTTGAGCAATCTGATCTAGTAAAAGATATTACTGCTCTTGGCAAGGAGGTTGGACTAGACAATCGTTAAGGGTCCCTTCCAATTCAAACCATTCTATGATTTTCAAGATTTGTGGATAATCTATTAGTGTGTTTGCCTGTTTGTTTGTTTTGCTTGCCTTTTCCACACAGTCAAAAAATCATAGAATGGTTGAGGTTGGAAGCGACCTCTGGAGGTCATCTGGTTCAAACCCTCGTGCTGAAGTACCTAGACCAGGCTGCCCGAGACCAGTTTAAGCATCTCCAAGGAGGGAGACTCCACAACCTCTCTGGGCAACCTGTTCAGTGCTCAGTCACCTTCACAATCAAGAAGTGTTTCCCGATATTCAGATGGAAGCTCTTGTGTTTCAGTTTGTGCCCACTGGTTCTTCTCTTGTCACTGGGCACCACTGAGAAGACTATGAATGTGCCTTCTTTGTTCCTGTCATCAGATATTTACATATATATTGACAAGATTGCTTTGAGCTCTCTCTTTATGGTGAACAGTCCCAACTATCTCATCCTTTGCCTGTAAGAGATACTCCAGTTGTTTAATCATTCTGGTGGCCCTTTGTTGCACTTTCTCCAGTTTGTCTATGTCTCTCTTGTATAGAGGGGTTCAGAATTGGACACATTATTCCAGGTGTGGTCTCACTAGTGTTGAGTATGGGGAAAGGATCACTAACATTTATCTGCTTTTTGCAAAAGCAAAGCTGCTTTCCAACTGGTCTGCCCCCAGCATATAATGGTGATTGGAGCTTTCCTCCCCAGGTGCAGGACTTCTCCTTGTTGAATTTCATGAGATTCCTATCCAGCCTTTTCTCTAGCCTGTTAAGATCCCTCTGGATGGTAGCACAGCCACTAGGTGTATCCACCACTCCTCACAATTTTCTAACACTATCCATTCTGATACCTGTTATGTGTGATTTGCTATGTCCAAGGGCAATCCTTTTAGTATAGTATCTTGAATTTCCTCTGAAGTATTCGAGGTAGGAAAAAAAAAAAAAAAAAAGTGGTGTACTTCTTTCTTTTGCTGAACTGCTATTGAGCTCTGAAGATGTGGTGTTTAATTTCAGTGAAATACAAGACCCTTATTTCCAAGATGTCTATGAGGAAGGAAGTGATGCAAAGGGTGTCATAAGGGGCAAAACAGTTAAGTTCAAATGCTGTAATCCAGATGCTATGACCTAAACTTTACTGATATGTTTTGGAATAGAATTTCAAAAATTCAGAAAAGCAAGAATTTGTATCTAGTAGCTCAGTGTTCTAAAAACATCTTATTACTTATACTAAGCTGAAAATTGAATAAAATTGTCATAACACTTTTAATTAGTCTAACAGGAAAATAAATGGATGAAAACTAGTAATATGATATGTGAAGATTCGGAAGAGAATTTCACAGGAGGAGGCAAAAGAAGACAAAATAAATTTCTGATGTGGAAGAACACATTTTTCCAAACGATTTTAAATAATAATTTTAAAGGTATTAGCTGACTGTTTTACAACTTTACTCTTTCTTTTGGTTATAAAGATTCAACAATAATTCCTTTTCATCCTTTCAGTATGTTCTGAATTATTTACAACATTTTTTTTTTCTAAGCATAATCACATATTCATAATATAATGACCTTAGGTTGATCACCTCAAACAACATATGGAAAACTTCCTCGGTCATCGGTATGTTAAAGTTTAATACAATGTGTTCTGAATTCTGCTTCTGTTGATATAAGCAATAAGCACTTAGGCTATAATAAACTAACGGAGTGTTGTAGATTGTGTTTTCAGGACACTATCATTTTGAATGCACCAGAGTTCCTCAGCACTTTCTTCAGCTAAGACAGTCATGTCAATCATCCACCTTTTGGTACATCAGGGTTTTCATTAGTTTTATAACTGCCTGACCTTGTGCCAGACTTGAGCAGACAGGTAGTTCATAACCCTTTACTGTCAGAATTAGCATTCATGATACTACTTAAACTGCAGAGCAAATTTAGAGTTCATTATTAAATGAGGCATATGTTACTACACTTATAACTGATTCAGTCTAGTTATTTTTAGTTTGACCTTTTCTGTATTCATCAAATCAGCTTTGAAATAGACATTGAGGTACCCTTTACCGTTAGTTATAAAAATTCTTGGAGATGATATTTTTATGGATTTTTCTGGCAAGTTTTCATATTTCAGTGGGCTACTGATATAGTAAGTGTGTTACTTTTAGCTTAAGTAAAACAAAATAAGCTGGAGTCATGTGGATGTTAATGATCATATTCTTCAGCTGTGTCATCTCTCTTTTCCTTTGCTATTATGCTGAGAACTGAAAGGATAGCACTGTTAGTTCAGATGGAAACTTCCACTAAGGATGATAAAAAATGTGTGAAGGTAAAAGTGCACAGAGTATTGAACTTCATTTAGTCATAGGGTAGCTCCACAGGTAAAATTTCCCCATTGTTATTCTTATTTTCTGGCTATCCCATAGTCTTCTTTCTGAGGTATGGCACTGAGAACAGAGACACTAAAAATTCAAACCCACTGGAACATGACAGGTTTAAGAGTTTTAAGAACTGTTTTTTCTTTTTTTTTTTCTTTTTTTTTTAATATTTATTTATTTATTTATTTATTTATTTTCCTTTTACTGCTTTATGTTTCTAAATTCTAATATAGAAAAGACATCTAATGAGAAATATGTTGAATTTCTTTAAACTTATTAGGGCACTACAAAGCCTTCATCCTTAAAATCTCTTCTAGGCCTGAAGAAAAGCTTACATTTATCACTGAAGACCTCAATGACCAGTTTTCACTAATGCAAAAAAGATAAATGTTCTCCCGATATACTAGGTTACATAATTATGAAAATATTTTTATATTGAAAAACCAGAGTATTAGCAAATATATTCAGAAGTGACATATTTGCATATATAGAAGTAAAAAATACATTTTAATTTAGCAAAATTTTAAATACATACGTTTACTTTAAGCTTCACCCACAGTCCTAATAACGGTACATGACTGTTAATGCATTTGGAGAAATGCAAATACTTAGAAACTTACTAAACTATGGTTAAAGCCTACATTCTTCTTGTCCTGCCCTCTCCACCCTGTTTTTTTTTCCCGTTTTTTTTTTCTCCTTTTTTTTTTTTTTTTTTTTCCCTAACAAGTTTGGCTACCAATCTTGTAATTACAAAATGTGCGAGTATAACCGGACAAAAGTTTTAGAGGTATTTAAATGTCCAACTCCCACAGAAATCAGTAGGAGCTGATTTTAAAAGCCTAATCAGTGCTAACATTACACTTGTGAAACATTAAGGTGTGGAAACTACTGCAATTTATGTTGAACAGAGAGTCCAAAAATTGCATCCTCCCATATTTCATTTTGGCAGGAACAGGGCTAACTCATTGTCATGTATTAATTTTGTACCCTATGCGTGCTGCTATGCTATACAACTGCATACAAAAATATTTTGTTGAATTGACTCTTTGGGGCTTATGGAAAATGAGAAACCTATATATATATATATATGTACGTATGTATATGTATACGTAAGAATTATAATACTGAAGCATCGTGTTTGAACTTCAGTTTACTGTATAAGGTAGCAGAGTAGTTCATTCTCTTAAAAAATGCTGTCTAAAGTTGCTCTGCCATGTTCTGCTTTCTGCATAATACAGAAGACTTCAGTTCATATTCAGCATGATGAACTTAGGTACCTAATTAAGACAGACTGACTTACCCTCTGGGAGCATTTAGAGACACCTGTCTTTCTTGAGAGTGTGTAGGAGTGTAGGAAAATTAGACCAGTACTAGGATAGCTAGTTTGCCTCCCAACACTATACAGATGAACTATAGATGCATTCTCATTTTATAGTTAGGTGCCTATTAGAATCCCATTGAACCTGGCAAATAGTTTTCTTAGAGTTATGTTGTGGTATAAGCAGGAAGGAGGCACACTGGGGCAGAATTTACTACACAACATTCTTATCTGGGGAGTCAGACTTGATCACAGACATAATCATTCTTTCATAGGAACCCATTTGCACAACAGAATAGAAACATGATGAATGATTACTCCTCTTTCATTTACCTAAATGCACTTTTTGCTTGCCTTCTTCCCTCTCCAACTTCTGTTTTGTGACTATTCAAACATCAACTGAAGATGCTTCTGGCATGCTAACTAGAGGGAAACAGGTTGATTTCTACTCTAATTACTTATTTTACTGATTTCTTCTTCAGCTCTGTGTATTTGTTCAATTCCAGATGCAGAAAAGCCCATTTTTCACCCTTTTGCATATGTAGGAATCTCCCAGAACACTTTAAGTGCCATAGTAAAAACATAAGTAACACAGAATATTCAGCATAAAATACTTCACAGTTTTGCTTAAATTTTTGTCAAGATTTGTACATATGTTACTACAATGTTTCTTTTCAGCCTTCTAGAGAGTTTTAACTTAATAATATATATCAAACTGCACAACAACTTGAAGACATGTAAGAATTGTTATTAGTTGAGTGCAATTTAAGGAGCCTTGCTAACGTTTTCTATTTATTTTAATTTCTGCAGAAATATCAGTTTATACAAGAATAAAACTACTTCTTAAAATCATAGATGGAAGAGTTTGTAACTAAGGCACCCAGTGTACTTTACCTAAATTTAAGGAATCCCCTCTACCACCAGAACAGAAAGGAACAGATCTCCAAACAGCACTCCAGGGTGCTTAAGTTTCTTGTCATGAGTTCCAGAGGAAACCAAGGGTGTATCCTGGAGTGCATACTATGGACTCACCCCCCACAAGCTTCATCAGAGGATAGATGCTCAGGTTTCCTATCTAGTTCAGCTCCTTAGAGAAAGAAACAGGGAAAGAGGGAAAGAGGAAGAGAGAGAGGGAGAAAGAAAGAGAGGAAGAAAGAAAGAGAGGAAGAAAGAGAGGAAGAAAGAAAGAAAGAGAGGAAGAAAGAGAGGAAGAAAGAAAGAAAGAGAGGAAGAAAGAGAGAGTGGAAGAGAGAGAGTGGAAGAGAGAAAGAAAGAGAGAGTGATAAAGAGAGAGAGAAAGAGAGAGAGAAAAAGAGAAAGAGTGAGAAAGAGAGAGAAAGAAAGGAAGGAAGAAAGGAAGGAAGAAAGGAAAGGAAGGAAGAAAGGAAAGGAAGGAAAGAAAATAAGGAAGGAAGAAAAAGAAGGAAGGAAGGAAGGAAGGAAGGAAGGAAGGAAGGAAGGAAGGAAGGAAGGAAGGAAGGAAGGAAGGAAGGAAGGAAGGAAGGAAGGAAGGAAGGAAGGAAGGAAGGAAGGAAGGAAAAAAGGAAGGAAAGAAAAAGAAAGAAAGAAAGAAAGAAAGAAAGAAAGAAAGAAAGAAAGAAAGAAAGAAAGAAAGAAAGAAAGAAAGAAAGAAAGAAAGAAAGAAAGAAAGAAAAGAAAGAAAAGAAAGAAAAGAAAGAAAGGGAAAGAAAGAAAGAAAATTTTCTGTTCGGTTCGATGTTGACTTACCTTTCTGAGCCACTGTGGTACCCCAGCAGAATCCTCAGGCCTCCATCAGACCTCCCCCGCCCCGGGAACTGGTTGCATTATATCATTCCTCACATGTTGCAGCCTTCTTTCTCTCTGGACCAAAAAATGTAATCCATGAAGACATTCTGGTTTATAAAAGAGAATTAAAGCCAAAGACAATTGAACTTCAGATTATAAGAGGAAAAATAGCTACAGAGAGTGTGGGACACAGGTGAAAGCTGAACCAGTGTGAAACAAAACAAAACATTCCAGTGCCTCAGAGGGCGGTGAGGCACTGGAACAGATTGCCCAGAGAGGCTGTGGATGCCCGATCCCTGGAGGTGTTCAAGACCAGGTTAGATGAGGACCTGAGCAACCTGATCTAGTGGGTGGCATTCCTGCTTATGGCAGGGGGGTGGAAGTAGATGATCTTTGAGGTCCCTTCCAACCCAGGGCATTCTATGATTCTAGGATTCTATTTCTTAAAGCTTATGCTTAAAGCCGTTTACTATGTTAACAATAGCAATAACAACAACAACAAAAAAGTTACTTTCCTTCTGTGACCAAAAGCAATGTGTAAAATATTGATGATAATCTGTGATTGACCAGATTTTTTATTTATATGTATAGCAGTAAGAGTCCTATGATCTCACATCACAGGCTTTAGCTGCAGCTTTTTCTGTAAATTTCCCCATGTGCTCAGACTAGAGTTCCAGGAACTAGGAATCACTCAGCTGTGGGAGGTAACACAGTGAGTGAAGAGCTATCACAATATGCCTGTTACAAAGCTATCCTGAAGATGAGATCCCTGTTCAGGCAAGGTATTTCAGAGTCAGAGTTCTCCTTCCTCCACCCCCTCCTCCAGCTGCACACCCCCCCCCCCCACCCCCCCCACCTTTTAACATGGATGAAGGAGAGTGAAGTGAGAGTAGGTCAAAAGAAAGTCAAAAGTTTTTACTACAAAATCATGAGATTTAGGTCTGTTCTTTCCTCTTTTCTTCCCATTCTATGCAGTGACTTCCCTGAGTGTGTTCCAAAGAAAAAATAGCAGCAATCACATCAATTTGGGAACTGTGTCCGAGTACATACCTGTGGGTTGAATTGAGGAGAGAATAATCTGCAGAAATCATGCCTTTATCTCAAACCATGATGACTTTGCTGACATATTCTTTAAAACTGGATTGAAGCCAGACCTCAAACATGAAATTGAGTTCAAAAATAAAGATTTTTGTTTGTCTGTTTTCCATTCAGAGTGGAGTTTAAAAGTTTACCTGATCTGAAGTAGTGAGGTTTTTTTATGACACCATTTTCACTTTGAAATTCAGATTCTAGAAAGGTACATAATTTCAAAGCATCTATAGGCATAAGCAGAGCCAATTGGGCTCAAAATAACAGGATGTAGGTGCAGTGACTGCTAGAGACTCCTAGATGTTTTGTTTGTTTTTATTAACACTGATGATGAACTTGTGGTTTTTATAGGCTATGTGGTATCAACATCCAAAGATTTAGAGTAGCTAGACAACTTAAGGACAGAAGATGAGAACAAAATTATAGATTTCATCTCTAAATGTCACAGTGACTCTTAATTGGTGAACATACTCATTTGTGGGGAGTATTAAATGAGACATTGCCTTAGAAGACCTAAAAATGTAGTTACATTTACTTATGCAAGATTCTTTCCTTGACTGAATGGATACATAAAAAGTTTCCTTTCTAACAGCATATCTTCCATATCTGGAAGTGATAAACTAAAGGAAACTTAGCTGGGTAGTGACAAGCAGGTGAAATAATGGATCTATAAAATAAATGGCAAAACAATCATATCCTTTCAGTTGCAAGCTTTCTAATGTGGCTGATTAAGTTGGCATATGTAGAAAAAAGTAGAACAGAAACTTCACAATTTATTTATGTATCAATACATGAAGGCCAAATGCAGGAGCAGGGTGAACAGCACATCTATTTATCACATATATATATATTCATATATATGCATACATACCTGTATTTATCTGTACATAAAGTACTTTAATGAACACATGAACAATGATGATTTTAAACAGCTTTCACTAAGCACATGAAATAGTTAAAGGAATAACAGTATGTGAGGAAATATATATGATTGCAGATACAGAAATGATCTGGAAACAAATTCCTACTTACATGAATATCAGAAATATGGCAAAATATGCAGCCTTCTGAAAGGGAATACATTGTTCTTTGCATTCCCTCTTTCAACAGTCACCCTTGCTCAAAACAAAACCAGTCTTTTTATTGTTTGTGGGAGGTTGTTTGGAGATCTGTGCTTTCTTCAGGTGTTGTATGCCATGTAATCCTATTAAACAGCATGAGATTATGCTATTCTCATATACAAATCTTTGCCTACAAGTACAAAAATCTACTTCTAATTTGAAATGCTTACTTACTAAGTGTTCTTGTATCTTGCAATTTAACTGTTCTCTCTTTAAAAAGAGCACAAGTATGACAGGTTCTGACCGTAAGTAAGGCTGATAAAATGTTCTGTTTTAATTACTTATCAGTCATAAATATTATAAGCTTTATTATAAGAGATTTCTGCTTCAGAAAATTACATTTTTTGGCCAGAATAAAAATGTTATCTACACTTATAATTTAAATCTTTCGGATGAACACAAGTATCATAAAGATAAGCTGTTGTATTTTGCTGACTCCGTGTAATACTCATATTTCTACTCTCATTCTAATGGATGCCTGACAATACTGCTAGTGTTATGACTCCCTATACCCAAACAGTTATATATCCTTTAAAAAACACACAAACAAACAAAAAACCACCTGTAACATATTGTAGGTAAAAGGTAATAGTTACTACAGTGCCTGGAGGAAAAAGTATCATGAAGCAGCAGTATTACAATACCTATAAGCTACAAGACAACACAGACATATTTGTGTTAACATCACCCAAAAAATTTTCCATGATAATTTTGTATTTCTTTCTTTCTTTATTTTTTTTTGTCAAGAAGTCCAATGTTTATAAGGGATAAAAGAAAAAGTGTTCTGGTTAAGTTGAACTGGAATACTTAATTTGTGAGGTTAAAAATACATTTTTTGTCCATTCTTTTTAGATCTGTAGAGGACCATTGTCTTTGAAAAAACAAAAAAAGGATAAAAATGTAATAGAGAATTAACAGTGGGTGTCAATAAAAAATACAATATATATAGTATAAGATATACTTTGTCCTTACACAGGTATCTAAATGGAAATGTTAAGATGGATATATATGAGGCAAATTAAGAAAGGATTTAGATATTGTTAGTAGTTTATAAATACTCACACCCATTAATTTTAATAAATTAAAAAAAAAAAAGGAAAAATAGCAGGTGCATAATGGTATCCTTGAGAGCATACATTAGGAAAGCTAGAACAGCAGGGACATTAAAGCACACTAGTTTAGATAATGAAGTCAAATAAATTGTCTTCATCATTGTGCCTTTATTGTCACCAAAGTACACTGTGATAAATGAAACAGACTTGTCTGATGGAAATCATAAACATTCATATTTAATAAACAGTTATTAACACTTTTATAACATTGATGTTTTATGTTCATTACATGCTCATTGCACTACAGCAAGTTTATTTCCTGTTTCATTTCTGCGCTGTCATTGTGTATTGCAAGTCTATGCAAGACAGGTCTATTTTTTATGTTCTACAGTACAGTATGTAAGTAACGTTCAGATCTTAATGGAAGTGTCACATCATTTCGAGATCAAATTATCTAGTTTTAACAGCTAAAGAGAAACAAATTAATCAGGAAAAAAAAATAATAGAATACAAACCAGTACAAATGTTGTGGTTCCCAAGTTGCTGACTGAAATACACGGAGGTCATATTTGCCATTTATTACTTTATATAGAAGTCATAGGCTTACTGGGATTCTACATTAGCTATCATTAGCTTCTGGGAAAGTGCATGGCACAAGTGAGTTTAATTGCACAAATAACAACATGGATGCTTCGTATTTTTTTAAAGAGGTTATTAAGTACTGAGAAACAGAGATCCAGTCAGACACGGAATATTTAATATGATTTATAGGTAATCCTTGCCTTTCTAAAAAACAAGATATTCACTTCAGGTAAGTAAGGCTGGTATCTCCTACAAAGCAACATCACAGTGTTCTGGAAGATTCTGGGTTGTTTGGCCCTATTGCCTTACATATACCTTTTTACATTTTCTGTCAATGGGACTAAGCTACACAATGTGTCTTTCTTTTTCAGCATACTTCAGAAGTAAAAGCTGCCAGAAACAGGACATTCAGTCCAATTGTCTGAGACTCATAGAATATCTGTTTATCTCTCCTTTCTGCACTCCGAATACTGCCTAAGTTGCTCATTAGATCAAACCCAGCCATTTGCAGTGAGCCATGGGGTTTACAATTACTTATTCAGGAACACAGCAATAAAGACAAAGATATACAGACTCTGTTATTAAACACTATGTGTCTTCAGGGGCAAGCCAAGAACATCATTAGCACATACTATAAACATACTACTGACAATTTATGTCAACCTCAATTGTTAAATCATATACGTAAATATGATTTTTTATATTATATAGACTTATCTATGTTTATGTTTTTGTTTTGTTTTGTTTTGTTTTGTTTTGTTTTGTTTTGTTGTAGATTTGAGTGTTAAATACTGTACCTCTTCCTCTTCAGGCATCCATCAGGGATCTTATTATTGGAATCTTAACAGATTTAAAGTCATACAACCATGCATCTCTGACGCTATCTTTAATGCTTTTTGTTCTACAAGGGAAACATTACAGAGTTTAAACTGTGACATGGTCCATTTTGCACTATTTATTGATCCTAGAGCACAGTTAGATATCTGCTATTTATTTGTCCTTGCTTTGTTACTGGCCATGCACTTTTATAAATACATGCAGGTGAAGAAGATTTGATGTCATTTTGGTGGAACAAGGTGGATTATAATGTAAATCTCAGTCAATAAGCACTCTGATGTGCATAGAAATGGAATTTACTAACAAATTTTTTTTTGTTGTTTTAATTTTCACTGGAAAAAAATCTGTAGAAATTTTATAAATACAGAAAACGCATAATGTCTCTTTTAATGGTAACATAAAATTTGTGAAAAAAAAATGCATCTCTGTTCACAATAACCATCTATATTAAATAAAATTGGAAGCATAATATATGTTCAGTGTTTGCACATAACAAAACCAATGTAAACTGTTTAGAAAATTAACAATCAAATTTCTGCTGTGTAAGAATGCTCAGTAACCAACTTCAGATTAATTTTCTTAATTGAAACTAATTCCAGTAGTAGTTTATAGTTGAACAGCACATGCTCAGGATGTCATTTCTTATCCAGGATTTCCCCATGAATATAAAAGATGTGTATTTTAAAGTAGTTGAGAGATTAATACTCATTAAGGATTAGTGGATTTTCAAACTTCATCTTTTATAACAATTTTTTGGAGTTAGTCGATTAAAGACCCTGAATATCAAGCTGTCTTTCAAAAAGCAACACAGATATTCAAAAAGGTTATTTTGGACTCTTCCAAACTCCTCTGGAGGATCAAAACAGTACACAATGAATTACCACAGTAACTCCTTAATTTTGAGTGGGTAACAGTGAAAAGTATTTGAGAATCTATAAAACAATGTCTTTTTGTTTGTTTGTTTGTTTTTACTATTGCTACTGTAAAGGATGTAAAGTTTACTGTCTGAGATTTCAGACAATTTCAGCTCAATTGCCATGCAGGTGGTGAGTTGCGGTAACCATCTCACATATAAAATAAGCTTCTTATCTTTATTTACTTGCCTTATTTCTGTTCCCCACTATGCATACACATCTGTTAAGCCACCTGTTACATCTTGTTATAAATCTCAGTTGAAATTTCTATTAGATTTTCAAATTATTTTTTTCTGCAGGAACTAAAAAATAGGGTCTTGTTCTTCATCTCTTGATGGAGCTCCAGATTAAGAAGTATTGTTTGTCACCCAGTGTAACTCATTCTGTATGACATTAATGATTCTACTTTACCTTGATATGTTGCTTTTAACCCGGAAGTTGGGTATATCAGGGTCTAATTCTTACCTAACAAAGTTTCCAATTTTATTGGAAATTTTTAAGATTCAGAAAACCATCACTAGTATTTTTGATTTGTTCTCATTGTTAATTGTTTTAAAGAATTATTTTGTCCACTGTGAAGTTGTCTGTCTTTAGCTTCTAACCACTATTTCCTGCTGTGTCTTGTTTGTCTCAACAAAAAGCCCTTTGTATCCAGAATTGTCTAACCACAGAGGAAATCAAACATTTTAAAAAGTCATCCTTTCCTCCAAAGCATATACAATACGGGCAGGAAGTCCTCAGCCCGGACTGTATCACTACTCAAATGTAGTCACACTGAATTGCATTACTCACTAAGGTAGATGTAGTCTGAATCATCCATGTTCCTCTGTAGCTGAAGGATGGAGAAAGGCACCTTTAAGATTAACTCAGAACTTCATTTGGCTGAATGACCCTTTGATTTTGCTGAATGTGCCTAATTGAAGTAAATGAAATTAAACTGAGGTATATTCAAGACTTAACTAACTTCTAATCTGTTTAGTATCTATAAAATAGAATTAATGCAGTTTATCAGAATATCATACAGTAACATGACAAACTCCTCATAAACATCTTAATATTTGAATCAGAGCAATTGCGTTTTTCCATAAAACCACATTGACTGTTAGATTTACTATCTTTATAACCTCCAGTCAAATATAGATATAAACACCATCTGATATTACTTTTTCTATTATTTGCTTAAGATTTTGTTCATGCTAACAGGACCACTTTTACTGATTATACCACTTATTCTTTCTAAACACTGTAACAGCAGTAATACTCTCCCATTCTTCTATAATTTCTCCTACATTCAAATAGAAAAAATATCTTTCAATCTCTTCATCCCACTCTTGAATTGAGGATAACATGAAAGGTGTTTGCTGACTGAAAGTTGACAGTCCAAATATGCTTTTAACGATGTATGTGGAATTGGAAGTATTTCATTATCTCCACGATACATTTTTATATCCAGATTTTTTTCATAAACAAAGTAAGAATTCTCAAGATTTCTTCCTTTTCTGCATCATCATTAACAGATTGCTGTCTCAGACTAGTAATAGGCTTTCAGATTTGCTGGGATATTTTTTTATCTGGAGTATATATATTAAAAGTCTTATATCTGTTGTCTTCATAGCTTATTCTGTTATTCATGGACTGAACTTTTTAAAATAATTCAGGTTATTATTTCCATCCTGTTATTTTCATAGGTTGAAACAATAATGTCAACTTTCCAGATTTTTAAGTTTTCCTCTTTAGGCATTATAATTTATTTGTTAACAACTGCAAAACATATGGTGTAACCAATACACTTTACATAGACTGATAATATAAAGTACCAACAATAAAGCAGGTACAAAACCCATGTTCCCTCCCACTGCTGTTTGTTTATGGATTCATAAAGGACTCGTATTTTATAGTATCAAAAATCAGTATAGACTTCTGGTTGTATAGACTATCAGTATAGACTTCATTTAAGAACCTCACACAAGGTCCAGGCCATTCAATAATTGGTGATAAATTGGTTTTCCACTACATACTTTGTTCTAAGTGGGTTAGTGTTCTGTATACTGAAAGGGACCTGCTGGACAACAGGATGAACAAGAGTCAGCAGAGTGCTGCTGTAGTAATGAAGGCGAATTGGATTCTTGGTTGTATCCACAGGGGCATTACTAGTAGAGATAGAGATATAATCACCCTACTCTACTCAGCACTTGGAAAGCCACACGTGTCGTACAGTGTCCATTTGTGGTCTGCACAATTCAGAAAAGATGTAACAAACTGGAGAGCCCCCGAAGGAGGATCATAAAGATGGTCAAATAGTTGAAGAACCTGTCCTGTGAGGAAAGACTAAAGAACTTAGACCTTTTCACCTTGGAGAAGAGAAGGCTCAGCTGGGTCTAATCATAGTTTTCCAGCACTTAAAGGGCAACTACAAAGAGACAAAGGTTCTCTCTTCACAAGGAGACACATGGAGAGGGCAAAGTTCAAATGGTACAAGCTGCATGGGGAGATATTTTATCTTGATAAAAGAAAGACTTTTTTTTTTTTTTTTTTCTAATTCTAGTGAGAACAATACACCTCTGGAACAATGTCCTTAGGGATGTGATGGAGTCCCCATAACTAAAGATTTTCAAGACAACACACCACAGAGTGCTGGATAATCTTGTGTAGGCACCCTTTTCCATGAAAGGCTGAACCAGATAATCTTTTAAGATCCTTTCCAACCTGGACTGTACCATTTTATGATTCTATGTTCTCTGAATTATTCAGTTTTTATATCGAAGCAGTACCAAATTACAGAAGTAATCAACTGTTCTGCTTAGCGGAAAAAATGCTATCACCAAACATAGAAGAAGACAATGTTAGTGCAAATTACTGCAAATGTAAAGACTAGGTTATTTCCTGACAGAAGAACTACATGAGAATGAAGGTACAAATAACAAATATTTTGAGAGTTTTTGAAAACGTCATATGCATATTTAGACTTTTTATGGTTTTCAACCTAAATTTTGACACCAATCTTTACTCTTCACAAATCAAGTCATGTCTAAAATGAACACCGTATCTGAGTACATATTGTAAGCTCCACATTACTTTTTTTTTTCATAGTTTTTAGCAATCAATGTTATTTTAAGCTTCATAGTGTGGCATTACTTATATGAACTTTAAAGAAACTGCATCCTGAATCTATGCATATTTCTACTCATCTGCTTTATAATTAATTTGGCAAAGGAGCAGATAGCTCAATGAGTACGCAGGTGAGGAATTTATCCGCCCAAGGCTGTGTATAGAGTAACTGGTGCATAAAAGTCCTTCATAAATTTCATCATGATTTTCTGGTCTCAGGTGTCTCAACCAAATTTCAGGTCTTCTCTTCCTTGAGATGTGCTAGATAACTCTTTTTGACAATCACCATTCACTGGAAGATGTTGTCCATTATGATACTAGCTCTTAAGCCACCCTTTGCAATTGGAGGTTGTAACCTGTTCTCCTTCAGATATCATCCATAATGTGTTGGAGCTTTATTATCATGCCCTAACCCCTTAATGCTTGGCTTGGGATATTTGTGGGGTAAAGACTTCTGGTTATCTGGTTGTTTTGAATTAATCTTTATCTTTAGGTGGACTAAGAGGTAAAAGGCAAATAAAAATATTAATTTACAGAATCCAAGATATAGAAAGTAATTACATTTTTCCTTTTTTTTTTCTTCTGATTTTTAAAGAAGAAAAAAATCAGAAAAATATATGCTTGATATATGTATACTGTCATTAATTTAATCTGAAAAGTTCATTTCCTGCAGCCAGATAAATTGCAGGAGACACTTCCCTTCCAGATATTTTTTACAGAGCTTTTGACTCTTTGTGTTCTGTGCCTCAGATTACGTTGCTTCTACAAGTGACAGTTAAGCCTAAAATTCTTTTATTTTTTTTCGTGATTCTCCATCTTCTTTCTAATTAAGTTTATTTATTTTTGCCCCTCCACTCCCATCCTCTCATTCCAGCACTCCTTTAACATCAATATATTCCATAAATTAATTTCTTTATTGAACTGTTAAAGTATAAATTAATAATTTATTTTCTTTGGAGATGCATATACTGCTTTTTGAAACCATCTGTACTTGACTGGTCAATTAGCTCGATGACTAAAGGATAAATTAGATAGACAGTTTACAACTTGCGGTATGAATGCTCTCTGAACTGCAACAAACACAAAGTGAAAAAAAAAAAAACATGGTTGGTAAGGACCTTTAGAAGAGATATAATCCAGTCACTTGCTCAAAGTAGGATTAACCTCAAAGTGAAGTCAAATTGCTCAGAGTCTTGCAAGGGAAGTTTTAAAAATATAGAGAGATTGGATAGATTCTGGGCAGTTTGTTCCCATGCTTACTGTCACTGGAAAACAACTTTTCCCCTTGTATTTAGTTGGAGTTGCCTTTTCTGCAACTTGTGTTTAGTCCTTTCACTGTACACCTTTGGCAACAGTCTGTCTCTATATTCTCTGAAACTTCCACCTCCAGATAGATGAAGACAGAAAATTAACTTAGGTTTCTATTCTCCATACTAACCAAACATAGTTCTCCCAGACTTTCTTGTGTCTCACCTGCTACAGCCCATATTCATCCTAATCTCCTGCCATGGAACTTTCTGTAGTCTTGACAGTGCTTTTCTTGTACAGGGGACATTTCTCCAATTGCAGGCTCACACATGTCAAGTAAGGCAACAGCACTACTCCTACAACCATTTTCCCTGACCAGATGGTTATGCCCTTGATAATGCAAAGAGATCTGGAAGACTTGTCCATGAGGATCCAGTCCTCATACGGATACATACCTTAGTTTTTAATAAAACCAAACATCACTGTAAATTGACCACTTTGCAGTTTGAGATGATTTCCCTATCAAATCACTTCCTTAATGTATATTATGCCAATCCTAACTTGGAATATAACTGAACTGAAATTAAATGGCCTTCAGCTATGAATCATTTGTCCCTGAGGAGGGAACCTGGAATTATTCAGGAGAAAGAAGAGTTCCTAAACCTTTTTGTTTGTGTCAAAGTTTTCGTGTGTACATAGGAAGTGTGACAAAACTTTTAGCAGAGAAAATTGAGCAAAGATAATAGAAATTTTAGAAAACAGAAATGAGATAACAGAATCACAGAATGTTTGAGATTGGAAGGGACCTTTGGTCCAACCCCCCTGCTCAAGGGGTGTCACCTAGAGCAGGTTGTCCAGGACCATGTCCAGACAGCTTTTGAAGGTCTCCAAGGAGGGAGACTCCACTGCCTCTCTGGAAAACCTGTGGCAATGCTTAGCCACCCACACAGCACAGAAGTGCTTCCTGATGTTCAGGTGGAACCTTTTGTGTTCTAGTTTGTGTCCATTGCCTCTTGTTCTGTCACTGGTGTCCCAGTTTCAGCTGAGATAGTTAATTTTCTTTGGAGTGGTTGGTTTGTGCCGTGTTTTGGATTTAGGAGAAAAATAATGCTGATAATGTTTGTTGAGGTGTTTTTATTTTGTTTTTACTTTCTCACCGCTCTAATTTGTTAGTAGTTGGCAATAAATTACGTTAATCTCCCTATGATGAGTCAGTTTTGCCTGTGGCAGTAATTGGTGAGTGATCTCCCTGTCCTTACCTCAACCCATGAGCCTTTTTTTTCATCATATTTTCTTCCCCTGTTCTTTTGAGGAGGGTGAGTGAGAGAGCAGCATGGCGGAGCTTAGCTGCCCATCAGTTTGAACACCTCACTGGATTTTATTGAACTTGCTGCTTTCCCCATTGTTGGCACGTATCTTAATGATATATGAAACTATATGAAGTATATTTTGTTATATTTTTTTTTTATAAATACCTATATTCTCACATCCTCCAGGATAATTCATGTTTATATAGAAAAAGCAAACATTTGAATGGGAAAATATTTCCATTTGGAAAAAAAACACAAGTGGAGATTATGCCCCCAGTCTCCTCCACAGATCATGATCCTCCAAGAAATTGTTTTTTTTTAATGGTGCACAGATATTCAAATATCCCATGACACATCATTCCTGTCACAAGGAGATGGCACTGTGGTATTTGTTCACAGGTACAGTTCAAACTATATGATAAAAGACAATCTGAAGCATATGTACTAAAATTTAAAGGGTGTAATTTTTGAATTCTTTTGTTCTGGTTTAAGATTTTTTTTCCCCTTCTTGACAAATCCCAAAATCTTCCTATAGGAAACATTCATGTTTTCAGACCAAAGTTAACCTTAATATACAACGCAAGTTGAGCTAAGCACTCAATCACCTTCTGAACAGTCACGCCTTCTTTAAAAGGAATCATAAATTTCAGCTTATGATAATTTTATTATCCCCAGCCTATTACTAATATATGCATGATCACACCTCTAAAAATAATTTTATGACTGGCTTACTCATCAGCTTCTACCAAACTCTTGCCTTCAAAGCAACACCATTTTAAAAATATTTACCCAAGCCTAATGAGGACTTCATGCCTAAGCCCTGTTTGCAGCAAATGTGTAGGCATATGTTCCAAAATAAATCTGAAAATAAAAGAATTGTTAAAAAATTTATGAAAGTGATGATATTTGGCAGAAATGATTTTCTAACTAGAAATCTTTGATACTTTACTTTAGTTGTCTATTAATATAGAACCCTAAAATAAAAATTCATCCTTTTTTGAAGAAAGAAACAGAGTATCTTCAGAGTTGTTTCAGAGACCATCTGAGACAGCAGGCTGAAAAAGGTATAAATTATAAACTGACCAAAGGGATATTTCATAAGGGATATGAAATCATGTGGAACAATAAAAACTGAGAGGGTTGGCCAAGGGGGTGGCCACTGCTCAGGGACTGGCTGGGCATTGGTTAGTGGATGATGAACAATTGCAGTGTGCATCACTTGTTTTGTATATATTATTGTTATTATTAGTGTTATTGTTATTAAGGTTGTTATTATTAATAATAATATTAATAATAATTTTTGCCGTCCTTTTCTGTCTTCTTAAATTCTGTCTTCTTCTCAACCCCAAAATTTTACTTTTTTTTTTTTTTTTCTTTTTTCTGATTCTTTCCTCCATCCCACTGTGGGGGACTGAGCAAATAGCCATGTTGTGCTTAGCTGCCTGCTGTTGCTAAACCACAGCTGGAAAGAGCCTGGCTCCATTTTCTTTGAAATCACTCTTTCAGATATTTATAGACATTGACAAGATCTCCCTCCCAAACCTTCTCTTCTCCAGGCTGAACAATTACATCTCTCTCAGCCTTTCCCCATAAGAGAAGCGTCGCAGTCCCTTGATCATTTTGGTGGCCCCATGTTGGACTCTTCCCAGTATGTGCATGTCTCTCTTGTACTGGGTGGCCTAGAACAGGATAAAGTACTTCAGATGTGGCATCACCAGTGCTGAGTAGAGGGGAAGGATCACATCCCTTGACCTACTGATGATACTTTACCTAACGGAGCCAAGAATACTGTTAGCCTTCTTTAGAGCAAAGGAACATTGCTGATTCACGTTAAAATTTGTGCTCACCAGGACCCCCACATTCCTTTTTGGAGAGCTGCATTACATCTGCGTGGCCCACAGCATGTACTGGTTCCTGTGTTGTTGTTTTTTTGCCTCCACAGGTGCAGGACTCTGCACTTCTCCTTGTTTAACATCATGAGATTTTTGTCAGCCCATTTCTTCACCCTGTCAAGGTCCCTCTGAATGGCAACCTGCCCCTCTGGTGAATCTGCCTCTCCTCAGTTTTGTGTCATCTTTCATTTCAGTACATACTAGACCATAGAAAATTAGAATGATTACAGTGTACTGGACATGATAACTAGAAAGACAATCTTTTTTTCTTATACCTTGGGAATAAAATCTGTTTTATCAAAAAAAAAAAATACTGTGCATGATCTGTTTGAAGTAAGGGCAGGTTACAAATACATACATAAAACATGCATATTTACAGTACAGTTAAAAGTGTCTAATTTTGAGCACACTAGGATAAATTATTCTCTTGGTTCTTGTGATAAAATTCACAAATATATTTCTTATGTACATTTATTATATGCATATTTTTGTGTAGAAAATGTTATATATAGTTTGAATTCACACTTCTTTTTAAGATGAAAAAATAATTACTTTTATGGATAAGTGTAATAATTATATATTTTAATAGCTTTTAATAGCTAGCTTGAGCCAGCTCACTTTCTGGAAGACTTATTTTTTTTTAACTTTACAAATGAAATGAAATGAAACAGAAGTATATATATATATATATATATATAGTTACTTTATAAGGGTAACAGGCAAAAAGTTTCATAGAACTCCTTAACATTGTCCATGTATTTGCTCATAAATTTGCAAAACTGTCTCTAGGATCTGTAATTTTGGATGACTTTTCCATCTAGGGCTGACATTTTTGTTATTCATTTGTTTGGGAGAACAAATGATTTCTGAGGAAAAGAAATAGACACAGCTTTGCATGTTAAACAACTGTGGATACTTTCAACATCAGGAAATTCTTGTACTTCTGCTATTTGGACAAGGGATGAAATGTAGCAGAGCTGGCCTTCATATCATGAATGAACATTTTTTTCGTTTCACTGTTCAAACCTTTGTTAATGAGGAATATGTCTACCTGAGAAATTTAATTTCCACGTGAATTGTCAAAACTTCACAGCTGAATTCATGAAAAGGTCCACCTGCCTGAACGGATGCCATCCCAGGCATGGATTATGTCTCCCATTTTCAGATCTTACCTTCAACTCAGGCACTCTGGGTCCCATTACTGGATCTGAGAACAGAGAAGTTGCTCTTCTGTATTCCTTCTCTCCTCCAGAGCTTCAGCAGCACAAAAGAGGAATCTTCTTGAGTTAAATTCAAAGGGATATCATTAGGGAGAGGGACACTGAGGCTAGGACAGGAGCCAGATAAGAGATGTGTGAAGAAACTGGTCTGAGGGATACTGAACCCCACATCACTGGAGGATGGATGGAGGAGAAAGCAGGCTTCTCTAAAGAAAGACATCTAAATAAAAATCTCAAAGGGGCAGGGGGGTGGGGAGGAATGGGGGGACTACAAACAAGTGGAGTCTTAAAGGACAGCAGTGTATAAAGGAAAGAACTGAAAGCGGCTAAGTTCAAGGGCTATTTCCTTCTGGAAACTGAACAGATTGTAGTGTCCAACTTAAACATCTAAATAAAAGAGGACCAGAGTGTGATTTCAAGATGTGGCTCCCTGATCATTCAGTTTTACTATAAGTTTACAATTCACATCAGGTTTGGATGGCTCCAGCTAGTTTTGCCTAAAAGAAATCTGCCAGAGAGAACATGTTTTAAGCAAGGACATCAGTTGTTCTGTGCCACTTGGTTTCAAAGCAAGGTATTGTCTCTGCATGTCTTTTATGTAGCAATTACTGCAGTTTCATTAATCGTGTTGACAGCAAATTCTTACAACATTGGTATGAACTAAGATACTCCTACACTATTACACTCAGTTATTAAAAGCTGTAAAGTTTCTCACCCTGTTGATTAAAAATGTATATGCAGATATGTTTTCACTGTGTTCAGTGTTTCACTGAGATTTCTGTGTTCTCGGTTTGATATCAACAAATGAAAAATCAAACCCTTCAAGCACTGAAATGTTAAGAAATGTAAGAATTAAGGTGACTTACAAGAGTTGGAAATGTTTGAAATCAGGCAATATGTGAGGCAAAGAATTCCTAAATAGTAATTTTATTTCTAAGAATTTCTAACAGAGACCCATGATTAAGAGAGTGAATATTGGTTTGAAATTTCTTCTTTTACACAGTAGTTTACATATAATCTGAAATTACTCACTTATAAAAACTTTACACACTTTTAAATTTTACTTAAAAAAAAAACCAACAAACAAAAAAACGCTTTCTGATTTCTCATTGAATGCCTGACTTTAATCTATGACAACTACTGAGAAAAAGGTCTACAAAAAAATGGAACAAACACAGTAATGAAGAGAACAACAAAATGCTGGACTTTTGGAGTCAAAAATATTAGCCATCAAACCTTTAAGTCAACCTGGAAATATATATATATATATTTCCTATCTAAACATACTGAAAAAAAAAATATTACTTATAGGTTGAAGAAGGAATATAGAAATATATGAGTGCTTAACACTGGTGTCATGTCTTCTGCTTCTTATTTGTTGCTTATGAGCTGGTCTGGATAGCAGGCAGGCTGAGAAGAGTATCTTATAGATTGTTTTATTATGTAGTATCCCATTTTCTGTTCCTCTCTCTTTTCCTTCTTTTCCTTCAATAAGAAGAGACAGAACAACTATTTTGTAAGCCATTTGATTCTCTGTTTGCAAATGAAAAGGTATAGTTCATTGAGTATCAAGTCATTTTTATTTAATTTCCTCAGGTTTCTCTTTGAGGACTTGCACTAGATGACTAGTTGCTGAACCTAACTCTTGCTTCTGCCTGTCAAAGCCTGGCAGAAGTGTTATTCACATTACTGGACTCAGACTAGCAGATTATCAACTTTACGATCACTTCGAGTTCGTCTTTCTTAAATTTCCATACAGCACGTGCCCGATCACTCATATTTTATCACTTCAGGGTTGGTAAATTCATTAAAATTTTGTCTCACACTTATAATATATTTTGGTGAAGAGTTTATCCAGTTCTCTGTATTTGAGTGATCTCTTCCCTCAGTTTCATCTCTGCCTAGACAACTGGAATTCTGTATACTTATCCTCATTTTTATTTTCCTTGTTTTGGTCCCTATTCACCATTATCTCTAGTGAAAAATAAATCTAATTATAGCTTCAGTTTTTGATCCACAGTAAGTTTGTTTAATCTCATTTCAATTTTCACAGTAGATTGTCTCCACTTCTGATCTCTTTCCTCAATTTTTATTCTATTGTTGTGGAACATCAGATTTATTATTGTTATTACTTAATTTGCGATGTCTAATACAGGATTTTTTGTGTTTCTCAAATCCTCTACTTTTTGTTCTGTAACACCTACCTTCATGAAGTCTAGCTTCCTAATCAAATGAGATCTTTTTCCATCTTTGGCTAAATATTTGCCAATTTACCTTTTTAATATTTTTTGCATTTCTTGGATGAATCATTATAAATTTGACAAAGCATAAAAGTTATTAAATTCCTGCAAGTTTCCAGAAGGAGGCAGATATGTAGTAGCAGAAGATAATTATTAATGTTCTCCATTCAAGTAAGGTTGAAACTTTTTCAAGGATACGGATACTCTTTTTGCACTCAGTCACAGAACAAGGTTTCTCTACTGGCACTTCTGCTTCTAACGGTTCTCTATTATTAACCAACTGCATGTTTCAAATGTTTATTCATAAAACTGATCTGAAGTCTTGCCTTTTAAGCACTTTCTATGCTAAGGGTAAAAACACTAGACAATTTTGACATCATTTAGTTTTAAAATATTCCAAAGTTTTTTCGTTAATATTTTCATCATTTTCAGCTTTGTTGACTTAAAATATTACTTACTTGTCTTTCCAAAGTGTGCACTTTGGCAACTGGATATTTGTTTATTCTTCACTTTAATTAAAACTAGTTATCCTTCATTGCTGACACCTTTTTTGTTTCATGGGCTATGCTATGTCTTCACAACTTCAATTAATCAAGACCAAAATGATGTAATTTTTCATCGGTATAGGTGAGTATTTGATGGAGAGACAGAGTAGCTGTCACATCCACGACATGAAATTTGGCTTCTCCCATTTTTAATCAGTTCTTCCTAGAATTTAATAACCATACTACATATCTACATAAGAGTCCTGCACCAGAAATGACCGTATGTTCTGGCAATTTAATCTCTATCTAAGAAACAATGACCATCAGTGAAAATGTGGCCTATGTTTGGACCATATGTAGCTGAATTGAGTCTTTGGTCTTTCACAGTAGTAGCTGTTCTGCTCTGCCTTGGTACTTGACCTTCTCAAGTCTCCAGTCTATCACATTTGTTTGTTTCAAAAAGACTACGATGTGGAGTTTCCTTCTCAGTGGATTTGGTGCTCATACATTTCCAGAGGTAAGTTTTCCCTACTTGTCGAGCTATACAGCTCGATATTTGCTGGATGCAAATTTTGAGACATTTTATATTACCTCCATATTTTGATCTGAATTGCACTGTTGCTTCCTGACATCCTGACATTGTGGTCTCCAAATTGGAGAGATGGATATGTTGGGTAGACCATTCAGTGGTAAGGAATTATCTTGAGAGTCGCACCCAGAGAGAGGTAGTCAATGGCTCTGTGTCCAAGCGGAGGCTGGTGATGAGTGGTGTATCTCAGGGGTCTGTCCTGGGACTGAGCTGTTTAATATCTTTATCAATGACATAGACAGTGGGATCGAGCGCACCCTCTGCAAGTTTGCAGATGATACCACCCTAAGTGGTGCAGTTGATACACGAGAAGGAAGGGATGCCATCCAAAGGGACCTGGACAAGCTTGAGAATTGGGCCCATGTGAACCTAATGAGGTTCAACAACTCTAAGTGCAGGGTGCTGCACCTGGGCTGGGACAATCCTGGACATGAGTACAGACTGGGAGAAGAACTCATTGAGAGCAGCCCTGCAAAGAAGGACTCGGGGGCTCTGGTGGCTCGACATGAACCAGCAGTGTGTGCTTGCAGCCCAGAAGGCCAACTGCATCCTGGGCTGTATCAACAGAGAGCATGGCCAGCAGGTGGAAGGAGGTGATTGTCCCCCTCTACTCTGTCCTTGTGAGGCCCCACTTGGAGTGCTGTGTCCAGGTCTGGGGCCCACAGCACAAGAAGGATGTTGATCTGTTAGAATGGGTCCTGGTATGTAAAATTATGTAAAAAAATAATTTTCTCTGCCTGATTCCCTGGTATGTAAAATTCCCTGGTATGTAAAATTAGATAATCACATTATCTAATGTGATAGTAGATTAATAATTAGAAAAAAAAAAAAAAGCATTGTTTATAGTAGTTTTAGTGAGGCACATGCTTATGTGATGAATGTCACAGGAAGACTTACAGAAATTATTGAAAGAGATGTATTTGAGCAATGTACAGTAGATAAAACAGGGAGCTCTGTACACAGCTGTAAAGAAAACACAGCATTTTTTCACCATAAATTTATTGAAAGGAAACTCTCAGAAAAATGAATGTCTCCCAGAATAAATCACATATCTGTCATATTGCATCTACAAGGCAAAATTAAATGAAGGTTGTATGGTAAACCTTAATTTTACTACTATCCAAACTTTTTACTTTGTTACAGTAAACTTGTCTCTAGCATTTACTTTATTATTTATTTATTTGTTGTTGTGTGTTTTTATTAACTAGTATAACATTGGGGCTGAATTATAGTCTCATACCTTTCTACAAGACTAATCACTTGTTAGATGTATAGAAAGGTATATATTAGGAACTAGAAATCAACTTAGGATATATTGCAATGCCTGATATTTAGTTACTATTAAATCACATGGCAAAAATGTTCTTAAGTACTTGTTTCCCTTTGTACTACAGCACACAGCAGCCTTTAGAACTCATGTAACAATCATGCTCATATTAATGATAAAATCTTGTTCATTTTTTTGCTCTCAGCTCTCTAGTTGAAAGTCAGTTTCAGAGCCTTAGTAGTTTAATGTTAAAAGCATTCTTCTAATTATAAGCCTAAATGCATTCATGATCTATCTGTATAAAGTGATGCATGATATAACAATCACTTTTTGAGTGCCTGCTTTATGCTACCTGATTTTTCAAGATGGCACATACAAACTCAATGATATATAATGAGTGCAGTCCAAAAAATGAACACTAAATATTAATTATAGACTGTATTGAGTATTCCATCTCATCCTTTTCTAACTTAATATTAGATCCTTCAAGAAATTCCCTGGTAAATTGACGTTTCCCAAATGTAACAGTACTCCATGTGAGCACTCAAGCAAAGATTCAGCTAAGAGCAACCTCTCTAAATGCTCTTTATTTTGACGCTCTTTCATTCTCAGAAAAGTAATACATTGGTTTAGCATTAGATTTTTTTTTCTTTCTCTTTCTTCAATTCATTGCGCCTTCCTTTTGAGGTTTTAGTGCCAACTTGCTTATCTCAATGATTCTACGATGTCGTGAAAATGTTAGAAAAGTTGTTTTTTTTTAAGTCATTTTTATTCTTTACTAGTTTAGTAGCAAATTAGAGCAAATTGCTTTTTCTGTGAGAAAATGTGTGGTTGAATTTCAATGATAAAGAGACAGAAAGACAGATACATAGTACAATATAATTTTATGCCAAGGTAAAATCTAACATTCATGCATATGTGTTTGTGTGTGTGTACCCTTTCAGGTCTTCCACTAAATTACTGATATTTTTAGCTACAGTCCAGAATGAGTGTCTCAGTCACTTCATAAAATAACTGAAAGTGTTAGGTGCATATTGCATGAAATATCTAATTTTTTACTATTTGGGACTATTAATTCAAAGAAAAAAAAAAAGCATGTAAATCTTTTTTTTTTCTTCATTTAATACTACATTGTTTGTGATATTTTTTTCTCGAGAAATACCATAATACACTGCCCCAGAAAGTTTGTTTTCTATATGAAGCTTGTTTTGCAAATTGTACCTATTTGTATTGTTGTACTTGCAATAAAGTTCTTATGAACACAAGTCATATCCCTTCCAATATTTTCCATAGAGTTCATTATTCTAGCGCTGAACAAATTGCTCTCATCAGTTTCTGTTATGAACCCTGCTGTGTTTCATGACACTCCTCTGCATTGGCTAGGAATAGGATGCCACATTTTTTCAAAGTTGTCTGCTCAGTTTGTTAATGAGCTGTAGTTTATATTGTGCCTTAAGAAGGTTGTAGACCACTTTCTCTTACCATTGGCCATCAGTGTTAATTTACCTGCTGGAATTCTTGCACTGAAGTCTCATGTGGCTTTTGGATCAGGGTGAGTGGAGAATTTCAGTGTTCCCGATGTATTTGTACAGGCAAAAATTTATATCTGTGTGCAAGTATGGCACAGCTTGCAGAGGAGTGATACGCTTCTTTTGAGTGGTGTGAGTTAGCAGAGCAGAAACGTCCCATGCATCTTTTGATGGAGAAGAAAGAGTAGAAGGAAGAGCAAACCCTGAGAGGTGACTTCCAATTTTTTTTTTTTTTTTTTGATGATCCACAGAGAAGAAAGGGTTGAGAAAACTTATATTTAAGATCAATGCCAAGTCAAATGTACATGCCTGATGAATTCGATGAGAAAAATCCGTGAGTTAATCTAATGTATTATTGTATGCTCATAGAAGCATATCCTCTTTATCCCCACAGTTATATTTCAATTGTTTTTAGTTTTGAGAGTATTTTGATCTTCCATGACCCTCTTCTATGAAAGAGGAGGCTAATACTCTGAATCCATCCACAGTAGATTCCATTTTGTTTTATTAAGAAAAAGATGGGGACATTTAAAAAAAGAAAATATTAAAGAAATTGAAAGCTGAAACTTTAGCTGTTGTCTGAGGTTATATTTGGTTACCACTGCTCTTTTTAAGATGCTTTGAAATAGAATGACTGTTGTCAAGACCACCTTGCAAAGGGCAGTAAGTAATTCAGCAAGAAGTTGCTGGTAATGTTATTTTTCCCAGAATTTTCACAATTCCTAACATTAGTACAAGAGGTTTCACAATAGGACCACAGCAATAAAACCAGTCTTTTAATGTAATGGTAGAAATATTCAGACATTTCTTGTAATGACCAAGTAGAAAAATCAGAAAGTGGAGTGCTTGTAATGTCAATCATTTAAAAAAATGACTGATGTTGCTACTTGTTCCACAAAACGATAGTGAAGACATTTCATTAAGTGACTAAAAAAGTGGTAATTTTACTGAAGTTTTTTTTTTTTTTTTTCCTGTATATACAGGCAAAGGGCTACATATTTGTTCACATTTATTCAGGAGGAAACGTCTCAGAATATGTTGAAGAGGTGAAAAGGTTAACTTTCTCCATAGTAATTCAAGCACATGGATCATAATGTCGATGGTGAGAAGGAAATTAAGTCTTTCAGATGTCATTTGTGGTCCTGCATATAACAGGGATAAGTAGTTTTATTAGAATCATTACCAAAGAACAGTTTCAATTAGTAGAAATCAGGCAAAACAGATGGAAATGGGCATAAGAAAATAACTGGAGAAAAAAAAAAAGTCAATTGTTTATTGTAACAAAGTGCATGCTATGCAGCAGCTTTATTGGGTGGTAAGCTTATCAGACCCCAAAAGCTCACAACAGATAACTAGATTTCTAAATGTTTGTCATGGGCCTTTGCTGGACTTTCTCCAATGTGTCTTTGTCTCTCTTGTAGTGGGGAACCTTAATCTGGACACATCTCTCCAGGTATGTCTCACCCATGCTGATATGAGTGGAAGGACCACCTCCCACTAACTGTTAGCATCTTCCAAATAAAACCATGGAGGCTGTTAGACTTCTTCAAGGGAACACTGCTGGCCCATAGTCAATTTATAGACCAGGACTGCCATGTCCTTTTCCACCAATCTGCTTTCTAACCATTCAGCCCCCAGACTGTGCTGGGGCATGAGGTTATTTTCCTTAGGTGCCAGACTTGGGATTTTCCCGTGTTGAACTTCACAAGATTCTTTTTGGCCCATTTCTCCAGCAGAGCCATTGAGGTCCCTCTGAATGACAACACAACCATCTAGTGCACCAGCCACTCCTCCCTACTTTGCATCACCTGAAAACTTGCTAAGGGTGCATTTTGTACCAGAATCCAGGGCTCTAATGAAGAGGTTATACAGTGCTGGGCCCAATATTGACTCTTGAAATACACTGTAACTGGCCTTCAGCTGGGCTTTGTGGCGCTGATCAGTACCCTTTACACCCAGCAGTTCTGCTGATTTCAGTCCATTTTACTGCCCACTTAGCTACCCTATACTTCATCAATCCATCGATGAAAGTGAGACAGTGCTAAAAGCCTTACTAAAGTCAAGGTTAACTTGATATATGTACATACCCTGCTCTCCCCACAGCCACCAAACTAGTCATTGCATCACAGAAGGATACCAGGATGGCCAGGCATAATTACCTGTTTGAAAACCCACACAAGCTCTTTCTAATTGTCTTCTTGTCCTATACATGCCTGGAAATGATTTCCAAAATTATTTATTCCATCACCTTCTCAGAGATTTAAGTGAGTCTGACAAGCTTGCAGTTCACCATATCCTCCTCCTTGATTTTCCAGAAAACAGGAGTGACATTTGCTTTCTTGTTCCTCAGGAACCTCACCCAAACACCATAGCCTTTCAAGGGCAGTCAAGAGTGGCCTTGCAAGGACATCAGCCAGCTCTCTCACCACTCATGGGTACACCACAATTTAAGTTCATTTATTGAGTTTCAAACTCAAAAACTCCTTGCAAACATAGCCAAATAAACTTGATCACTGTATCACAACAAAACGTTTAATATAACTGGGATTGAAAAATCTTTTTCTCCTTCACTAAACAATATTCAGTCTCAACAATTTAAATCAAATTGCTCATTTGCACTGCAGAACAAAACCAGAGCTCAAAGCTGCTGTGGTTTCCTAGCAGAGAAGTGATTGAAATTCTATGGGTTTCAGAGAACTGGTATTTTTACCAGGTTTTTCTTTCTTTATTTGTTTCTAAATATTAACTGAATTTCCCTCTTCTACTTTACACCACCCAAAAGACTTCAGGTACCACACTGCAGCAGGTAATTCTGAGACCACCTGTTTTGACCTGTGCTTGATTCCAAGGAGCTCAGCCCCAGACAGGTCAGTTTTATATGTGACCTGCTTGATTCCTGCCTGCTTGTGGTATCCAACTGAAAACAAATGTTTATTCAGCTACTGCAGTCAGGAAATTTACGGCTGAGGCCTAGCATACTGGGATCTGTGTGGCTGCTCTCACAATATGGTACTTTGCTACTTCCAGCTTTTCCTTGCTGAAGCACTATTGTTGCCATTGGCAACCACAGCCTGCTATTAACATGCAGCCATTATTTTGAAGAAGTATTGAACAGTAGATGAAAATACTATTCAGTGGTAATTTGTAAACAATACACACTGTGAGCATCATCAAGGAAGCTTCTCTAGAAGAAAAGAAGGATTTAGAATCGAAGTATTTAGAATCAAAAACTATTCTGGACTTTGTCTGGGTTAAATTGTCAGACTTAAAAATACACATATAAAAAATATTTTTAATAACGTCATATATTATGTAGAATTTTCAGAAATTCAAAAAGAATCTCAAATATCCAGACTCCACTTTATCATTTAACTTCAGAATAATTAAACATCAACAAGATGTCAAGAGACTGATATGAAATGTTCTTTAATAATTTTCCTGGTACAGGTAGTCACATCACTTCTGAATGTCAACCTATCATTAGGGACCACAAAAAAAAAAAAAAAAAGTAATTCCCCTAAGAGAGTAATTAACTAGAATGCCACAGCGTTGTTGGGATTTTTTAACTCATATTGAAGTCACTGATTGAACAAAACCAGCCTCTGTGGCAGAAAAATTTTGATAAATTTTGCAGTAATAGTTTCTCATAAACTGCCTTTTGATTTGGGGAAACTAACTTTTAATCACTGGTAACAGACAGAAGTCTAGATCACCACATGTTTGGAAGCCTTTTTGACTAACCATGAGAATGATAGGATGGCTATGACTTGAGCCATCTAAACTACTCCAAATCCAGGTCAAAAGCTAAACATATCAGCATTTCTCTGTTTCACAAATTGTTCTTAATACTGAGGAATAATGGAATACATCAGAAAAAAATGAATAATCTTAAGAAGCAAATCAGATTAAATTTAAGAGCGTGAATTGATTTGAAAATTGAAGTTCACTTATAAATTCTGAAATCTTCTGAAATCAGTTAGAAATGAAAAACCAAAACTCAAGCTACCCATGTCTCAGTACAGAGGTGCTTAGCTAATGTTAAATGTCTACATTTTAGATGTTTGTATCAAAGATGATCATTCCAAGGTCTTTTTGCAGTCAACAAAAAGAAATAGGCCCTTTTAGGAAGTGAGTACTGTAAACAGTTTTAGGCTTCTATAGGATGAGACAAATTGTGCTCACATCTGTAAAGGAAGAATGAAATTCTACTTAAGTTTTCTTTTTTTTTTTTTTTTAATGTAATGTTTTTCCAGTTAGAAGAATGATACCCTGGCTGACTACAACGTACCATAAGATGCAAAAAAGAAAATGGCTAATGCAATCTTAGGATATATTGAATGAGGTAGTAGAAATAGAACAATATGCTGAACTTATTAAATGCGGAGATACCTGAGATTTGACCTGAAATATTCTGAACAGAGCTCTCATGACAAAGAAACTGATCTCAAACTGAAAACTGTGCCAAGAAGTATCAATCTGTAAGTATGCATACAAAAAAAAAAAAAGTTTTTTAAGATAAATTACAGCACTGGCATATAGAATCATAACTTGATGATGTATCTTTTTAGGGTGGAGATTAGAAAAGTATTCCTAATAATCAGAAGATTGCAGTATAGAATAACTTTTAAAAGACTTATTGCATTGGAATAAACTCTAATATAAAATTTCATCTGTTTATGAAATAGATTGTAGTATGCGTTTGTAGACAAAAAAGGCATTTGACTTGCTTGTCCAAGAGATCCAATCCTGTTAAGTTCTTGATATTGTATTCAGGAAATTATTGTATTATGAAATATTTCAAAGACCGCTGTGTCTGCAGAGATAACATGAAAAAAAATCATAGAATCATAGAAACAAAGAATATCCTGTGTTGGATGGGAAATACTTTTGCAAATATTAGTGGCTCATACGGAAAAGATTTAAGTAGTGAAAGTGGTATAAAATTGGCTGAAAATAGAAAAAAAAATCACATTAAATTTTGGCAGCCTTTAGATCTGAAAGAAAAGTGGCAGGGAAGCTTTATGATTCAGTCCCATCACTAATGAAAAAATATGGTTATTGTTGTAGGGTTTTTTTAATAATGAAAAGCTAATTTTATATGGACTGTTTATTTTTTTATCCAAAATTAAAATGTTAGTTAGTAAACGTTGAACATATTTGGTAATAAGTCGGATTTTCAATTTATATTTTAATACCACTATATTTCATACTATAACTTTATTACAAACATAAATTGCATGTGATAATTAATAGTATAAAAAGTTAGTATAACAGGCTGAGATTTATTTTACTGAAATCTTACAATTTAAGTGTAAGTTATATAATATGGGATTCTGTGTCACACTTTGGAGACCTAAACTTAGGCAGCAAATGAACCTAGCAGTATAGCGTTCAAGATCATAACACCTATATTTAGGTGTTTATATGTAAATTTGTGTACATAAGCTAGTTGTGTAAGTTGCCATGGAGATCTACGGAGATTTGATCAGTGCGGTGAATAGATCCTAAAGAGCTATTAAGCCCAAAGCCTTTAGGAGTGCCATTCCTAACCCACACATAAGAGTAGGCCATTTAAGAAACCCTAGAGCATCTGACACAAGATGTGAAGCAGCAACTACATGGGATAAGCTGATGCATTTAAAATGGCATTAAATGCCTAGCATGAGCATCTGTTGATTCCTTAGGGTGGTGAGTTAGTCAGACAGAGCCACCTCTGGAGGTGCCTGTCTTCATCAGTCATATGGAAGGAGTTTAGGTGATTTTAGGGAGTATTTAGGTGATTTCCTGTATGGTGGGGGATTGGATGGGATGGGAAAAGGAAGGCAAAGCAGGGCAAGACAGAAGAAAGTAGTTCAGACAGTTCTTGGAGATACTTCCCAGAATGTGGTGGAGAGATGTGAAAAAGAATTAGGAAGGATTTTTCACTTCTTCAAGTGAAACTTTGTGGGATATTCATTGAACTTATCAGACCAGCAAGGTTTAAAACCAAAGGACCTTCTGTTTGCAACACAGGTAAAAATTGTGAAATATATTTGCACAGGAGGCTGAAGAAGCTGAAACTGACTAAAATTCATGGAAGAAAAATCACATGAAAGTTAGTAGGTATACGGGGTAGATACAATCTCCAGCTGGATAAACCACCTGTCCTACAGTAACTAAGAGCATGAAGTTTCACAATAAAAGGAAAAAAAAAATGTAATAGAAGGTCATGAATTCTGGTACTTCCACGCTGCTGCTCTTCAAAAGAGCTGTTTGTTGAGTGCTACAACAGCCTTTAATCCACTGACACATGGTACACTGGTCTTTTACTTGATCCCAAAGGCTGTTTTCCAGAACCAAGGTAGGCCTCCTTCCTGACTTTCTATTGAATTTATTCAGCCTTGTGACATGCTCACTTATTGGAAATACTCTGAGAAGACAATACAGTCCAATCTGTTATTTTGTCACATTTTTCCTTTCAGTCCACTCTCATAATTTACCTCACCTTTATTTATTCCCTCTCTGTAGATACAGCTGTTGTACTTTCTAATATAAGTTTGTCTTACTGTACCACTCACTCTGCATTTATGTGCGCACACACATGCAGGTATAAGTCCATGCTTTTGTCTTTTTTTTTTTTCTTTCCATATAATTTCTTCTGTTCTTATAGCCATATCCTCTTTCCTGCTCAAAAAAAAGCAGAAACAAATCAAGCAAACAGCAGTACCATCAGGATGTGTATAGAATGAACGTAAGTAACCATGTAATTATTCTCAATCTATTGTCACTGGTCTTTATTGTTCTCACTTATTGTGAGATCTTTTACATTGTAAGACTGTGGACTCCTTGGGGAAAGGACAATCATTTCTTTTCTCTTTGAAATACCTTCACCACCTCAGGCACTTTGCAAGTAACAAATAATAATAATAACCATTAATCAGGTAATGGGATCAGTAGAAAGCACCAGTCATCAGCAATTAAAATCTGAGCAACTGTAGACAGGTTCCTACTTCAGAATTTAGAAAGTGTTTATTTTTTGCTCCTTTCTAATTAAAAATTCAACATGTTCTGTCTATAAAACACAGAACCTCTCAAAAGGCTTTTATTTTTATTTATTTTTTAAATTTTATATAATTTTCTCCTTCAGACCGAAAGGATGAGCAAAATGTACAATACTTACATTTAAGTGAACCATAGTTTAAAATATATAACTGTTCTGTGATCATGTCAAATAACAAAGGTGATTATAACTGAGGTAATTTTTTCAGTCAAGAGCACACTGAAATTTCTACAGCTGAGTGTACATTACCAGAGGAGGTGAAGGAATTTGATTTCATTAGTTGCTATTGAAATCCAATGAGTTTTCAACACCTAACTAGTATAATCAAGGATGACTAAATCCAAGATGACACAGCACTTCCATGCAGCTGGTAGCAAGAAATACTTTTATACTGTGGCTTGTCTGCACTGTTGGAAACAGAAAAATGAAGGCACTTTTGCTCTTTTTTTCCCCCCTGCGTCCTTTGTTCACAAAGGCAAAGCAATGTTTTCAATAGTATTTCCAAATGACCTGTTTGATATTAAGACTTTATTTTTCCCTGACTAGTAATGGCTAGGCATACAGTGCATTTTTGTTTATTATCCATTAATATCTTACTCTATTTGCATCTATATCCAAACCTTTCATATAATTATTCTTTACAGCTTTAATTATAGCAAGACACCATCTAATGTTGATGAAAAGCCTTTAATTTCAGTTCTAAGGCTTAGAAGAATTTCCAGAATAAATGGCAGAAAGATGTTCTCTTTATTACAAAAATTAAAGTGTCTTAATTAAAAATATTGATACAGACACACTTTAGGCAAAGATCGTTATGTAATTCTAATGGATACGTCAGTTTAATCTTTGAATACTTCCCATTTTCCTTAAGATCCATGTTTTTACTCTACTGTTCTATCATTCTTTCCTACATAATCAAACAGCTTGTTCTGCTTAGGTTTAGCTGTCTTTTTTGCTCCCCAACTTTTCTTAGTTCATATTTCTAATACTAAATAAATCAGAGAGTAAAACACTTGCATGCCCCTACCTTTTTTCATATACTTTCATTTCTACTAATTGGCCCTATGCTAAGATCATCAATTTTTTAACCTTGTTTTATACATAACTGTGTATAAGGCACATGTATGTAGTGGCTTTTACACATTTATATATTAATAGATAAAAACTAAGTGTCATACATAGATAATTTCTGAGAAGTAATTTCTCTTGAATGCCAAGTTTCACATTAAAAGGTAAAACAAGTGAGTGGGACGATGACAAGTAAAATTAATTTTAATTAATATTTATACACATAACAATTCCCATACAAATAGAGATATCATATGCTCTAATCTTGCTCTTTGGGGGGAGATTTTTGTTTGCTAACTCATTTGTAAATGTGATTACTACCTCTATGGGACAGTAGCTATAATTTATTTATTCTATGAGGCACATAGCATACCTCTGATTTAAAAAAACATGGATAGTTTCATTTCTGTGCTTCATATTTCACATGCTGTCCTGTCTTTCTCTTCCAATAGCATGTAGCTTGGAACAAAAAAGATATTTTCTGTTTCTTTAGAAATTTGCTTACATAGCTTCCAGAAGATGTGATTAGAGCATGTGGTAGCACACTTGTGACTGGGAATTTATTAAAAAAAAAAAAAAAATGTAGAGTCACAGTCTGCACATGAGGATCCTGGAGTCTCCGCTTTGCTATCATGGGCTTGTGCCTTGCAACTTCATTGGTGTTATCCATAAGTCTAGCTGGATTATCATTCTTTCATTCTGTTGTCATGCCTTGTGGTGAGTGAAATGACTGACATCCCCTCCACACACACATTCAACTTTATCGTAATTAGAATAATTTCTCATCTATTCACCAGAAAACTTGAAAAATTTCCCCTCTCACTGAAGTTAACGTGTGGATCATGCATAAGAAGTCATTCCTAAACTAACTGGTATAGCTGGACTAGGTGCAGTTTTATGGAAAGAAGCAGGTGGGGAAGGGTTAAATGGCAGTATAGCTTTTTCACTGTTATTTGAGAGAGATCAGATTTTCTAAAGAATCATAGAATATAGTGTGGTTTGTGTTGAAATGGACCTTTAAAGATCACCTAGTCCAACCCCTCTGTCACAGGCAGGGACATCTTTTACTAGATCAGGTTGCCTAAAGCCTGGGTAACCCAATTTTGGCAATTGGTGCTTATGGAAAAAAAAAAAAAAAAAGTAAGAAGAACTAAATCCTCAGTTAATCCATTGCCTGCAGCGTAACCCTGAATTACTTTGTACTTCATGCTGTGGTGCTTGATATGTGATGTTTTTCCTTCTAACCCCTGGATCCTAAGTAATTGCTATGACACATCCTGTGGAGTTTGTTGGCACTCAGCTGCTAAGGAGACTGTATCTACCACATTGTCACTATGGTGCTGGGAGCGTGCTGTAACTCATCTGTGATCAAGGCAGATCACAGCGTGGCATACACTTGCTTCTTTCTCCATTAACCCAGAGATCAAGTAGCTAAACCATTACATTAATGAAAACAAGGAATGCCTTTTTGCTGAATAAATGATGTTGTGTTTTTTGTTTTGTTTTTAATTTTTGTTTGTTTTATTATCCTGCTTCAATTTGATATATTACAGGACTTCAATAACATTTGATTTACAACACTGCAGCCAGGAATCTTATTGTCAACATTAAGTGATGCTGTTGCAGGTACTGGTTTAACATACATTGCACTGCAGCACTGTATGCTTTGATTGTGACAGATTTTTATGTTATACCACGCAGTGATTAGGTGTATATTGAGCAAGATCACTGAAACAGGTTATATAAGTATAGGGCTGATTATTACATTTCCCTATACAGCCTCACCTGCAGAGCCTCATGCTTTGCTATCTTTAACCGTCATCTGGAGCTAGTGTTGAGTGAGAGTGTGCTGCAGGCTGTTTTCTTTTCACATGGGAGGAGACACTGATTTTAGCCACAGCCTCACCAGTTAGCATCTGAACTGTCCAAATTCTTGTTTCCTCCTTTAGTCTTTAAACAAAGACAGTGTTCTGATTTTATGACTAGCAGTTACTTCACTGCATGTTGCCTTGCCTTGGCCATGATACCAAGGATCTTGCCCCTTGGCCCTGCCCGTGGAGGGCAAGGTCACGTCTTTGTGAGGCTCTCTTTGGTCACACAGCTCCATCCATTGAGAAACAGTGACAATGGGGAGAAAAAGGTTGCTGAGGAAATGCCCATCAGATCATAAAGTGGTAAGAGTCTTGGTATTTGTCTCCTCTCCTAACTAGCAACTTACCATGTGTTCCTGAAAATCTTTTGAACAAGTTGATTTTCACCTGCCTGGTTATGTACTCCAGTTGTATTTCAAAAACAAAAACAAACAAAAAAACCACCAACAATGCTTCCCTCTTTACTTGAAAAGAGACTTCAGCATTTTCTTTATGGATCCTGACACTGGAGAGTGCCTCTGTAATTTCTTGTTCACTAGAGGAACATTTGTTCTGTTAACCCTACCTTGGTTGCCCATAACTGCTTGACCCCAGCATGTGTTAATTAGATGTATTTAGTCAAATACCAGTCAATGAGGTACTTTCGGTGTCTTCGGTACATTGTTTACTGCAAGAGTGGAATGTATGTTTGAAATGGGAAAGTGTCAGAACTCAGATCAATTATCCTTTCCTTCTGCTTCTTGTGTCCAGTTGCTGTCCTAAGACGGACCAAGATCCCGAATGCCTTCAAGTTCTTGCTTTAGCTCATCTGGTAGGTCTTAGAATATTAGTTACTGTAGGGTAACTTTAAAAATAACTTTACACTAATACAGACAGCAGCTTAGCAAGATGTATTAAAAATGACAGAAAATAAAAGGACGGATTGACTTTAGTTACGGTTAAGTAATCAGGACAGGTTAGAAGACTCAGGAAGGAGAAATAAGCTAGACAGAGGTCGATAGACCCGTTCAGTTATGTATCAGCTAATTTTTTTTTTTCATAGCATAACATGACTGAGCAATAGATGTTTGCCTTACACAAATTAGAATAACTGCATATTAACAATAACTAATTTTATATAGACCAAGACAATTTTATATTAACAAGAAGATAATAATTGAGATGTTTATACCATGATACTATTCCCCTATTGCAGAACTTGTATTTATGCCAAAGTTCCCATCTGTAGATGTCCTGAGAACAGCACTGGAATGTAATCTTTGAATTTAGGGAAATTAGACAAGATTTCATCCCTAATAGGTTGGTCATGCCTTAATGCTTTTCATGATGAAATATAAAGATTTGAGTATAAACACCTGGTTTTTTTTCTCCTTATCAACTATTGATGCAATAACATTTCATAAGCTGTTTTATATATCACACAGAGACCTCCAAGATCACCGAGTCCAACCTCTGTCCTAACACTAACAAGACCTTCACTAAACCATATCACTAAGGGCTAAATCTAAACATCTTTTAAAGACTTCCAGGGATGGTGATTCAACCACTTCCCTGGGCAGTCCATTCCAATGCTTAACAACCCTTTCAGTAAAGAAGTTCTGCCTAATAGCCAACATAAACCTCGCCTAGTGCAACTTTAGCCCATTCCCCCTTGTCCTGTCACCAGGCACGTGGGAGAACAGACCAACCCCCACCTCTCTACAGCCTCCTTTAAGGTACCTATAGAGGGCAATAAGGTCACCCCTGAGCCTCCTCTTCTCCAGGCTGAACAGTCCCAGCTCCCTCAGCCGCTCCTCATAAGACTTGTTCTCCAGACCCCTCACCAGCTTCGTTGCCCTTCTCTGGACTCTCTCGAGCACCTCGACGTCCATCTCGTGGCGAGGGGCCCAAAACTGAACACAGTACTCAAGGTGCGGCCTCACCAGAGACAAGTACAGGGGACGAACCTGATCTCCTTCTATGACAAAGTGATGTGCTTGGTCGATGAGGGGAAGGCTGTGGATGTGGTCTACCTTGACTTCAGTAAGGCTTTTGACACTGTTTGCCACAACATTCTCCTCAAGAAACTGGCTGCTCGTGGCTTGGACTGGCGTACGCTTTGTTGGGTTAAAAACTGGCTGGATGGCCGGGCCCAAAGAGTTGTGGTGAATGGAGCCAAATCCAGTTGGAGGCTGGTCACTAGTGGAGTCCCCCAGGGCTCAGTACTGGGGCCAGTCCTCTTCAATATCTTTATCGATGACCTGGATGAGGGGATTGAGTGCACCCTCAGTAAGTTTGCAGATGACACCAAGTTAGGTGCATGTGTCGATCTGCTCGAGGGAAGGAAGGCTCTGCAGGAGGATCTGGATAGGCTGGACCGATGGGCTGAGGCCAACTGTATGAAGTTCAACAAGGCCAAGTGCCGGGTCCTGCCCCTGGGGCACAACAACCCCAAGCAGCGCTACAGGCTGGGAGATGAATGGTTGGAAAGCTGCCTGGCAGAGAAGGACCTGGGAATACTGGTTGATAGGCAGCTGAATATGAGCCAGCAGTGTGCTCAGGTGGCCAAGAAGGCCAACAGCATCCTGGCTTGTATAAGAAGCAGTGTGGCCAGCAGGGCTAGGGAGGTGATTGTCCCCCTGTACTCAGCTCTGGTGAGGCCGCACCTCGAGTACTGTGTTCAGTTTGGGCTCCTCCCTACAAGAAGGGCATGGAGGTGCTCGAGAGAGTCCAGAGAAGGG
Organism: Anser brachyrhynchus; assembly: GCF_964034855.1. Lineage (NCBI taxonomy): Eukaryota > Metazoa > Chordata > Aves > Anseriformes > Anatidae > Anser > Anser brachyrhynchus. The sequence goes on along the minus strand of NC_137694.1, from coordinate 178,457,583 downwards.
CAACGAAGCTGGTGAGGGGTCTGGAGAACAAGTCTTATGAGGAGCGGCTGAGGGAGCTGGGACTGTTCAGCCTGGAGAAGAGGAGGCTCAGGGGTGACCTTATTGCCCTCTATAGGTACCTTAAAGGAGGCTGTAGAGGGGTGGGGGTTGGTCTATTCTCCCACGTGCCTGGTGACAGGACAAGGGGGAATGGGCTAAAGTTGCACTAGGCGAGGTTTATGTTGGCTATTAGGCAGAACTTCTTTACTGAAAGGGTTGTTAAGCATTGGAATGGACTGCCCAGGGAAGTGGTTGAATCACCATCCCTGGAAGTCTTTAAAAGATGTTTAGATTTAGCCCTTAGTGATATGGTTTAGTGAAGGTCTTGTTAGTGTTAGGACAGAGGTTGGACTCGGTGATCTTGGAGGTCTCTTCCAACCTAGACAATTCTGTGATTCTCTAGCCCTGCTGGCCACACTGTTTCTTATACAAGCCAGGATGCTGTTGGCCTTCCTAGCCACCTGAGCTGGCTCATATTCAGCTGACTATTAACCAATACTCCCAGGCCCTTCTCTGCCAGGCAACTTTCTAACCACTCATCCCCCAGCCTGTAACAGTGCTTGGGGTAAAATAAGTTTATTTTCTTCCTACAAGAGACAAAAAGAGAAGGTCATATCTGTGATGGACACACAAACAGTACAGCTCCTTGCAGAGGAGTCAAGCACAGAGACTAGAACCAGAAGAAAAAAAACCACTCAGGTCCACAAATGCCAAAAGGACGTGAATACACAGTAGCCCCAGCAGGGGTAATCATAGACTTAACCTTCACAGATGAAAAAGGTGACCCTCCTCAGTCTCTTGGTAATACTCCACCTATATGGTTAAGCCCCTTGCAGTGTATATTAAAGCTCTTTGTGAATCTTCCGGAGAATTACACAAATGGCTTGATATATCTAGAGATTAAATTATAACCCAAAAACAGAAGTGTACCCCCACCACATCCCAAAAACAAGTTAGCCAGCAACCTCTACTAAATATTCCCCTATTAAGGGAATTCCAAGCACTTAAAATCTAGAAGGCTACAAGGTCTAAAGACTCTACAGGCAGTAAAACAGCAGAGAAAAACTCCAAAAATAAAAAACTGTCCCTAACCCTGAAAGAGACTACACCTTACGTGCCTACTTCTACAGTTTTCAGATACTAGCACAGGGATGATACATTTCCCCTAAACCCTGGTCCATCACTTTAACACCAAGGTTGTAACTTTGATAATATTTGACATTCAGGTGAAGGCATAAGGTCACATTCACAGTGAGCCCCGTAATTCTGCAAAAATCATGAGACCTAGAACCACAAAACAAACACATGAAGTAACATCATCTTCCTATCCATAAACATGTTGTAAAAGTTACTCACCTGAAGAAGAACTGCATGCAGTAAAAGCACCTACTACTACATAGCTTGCTTTACTTTAAAAAGATCCTACTAGTTATTACCTCAAAAAGACATGCTTATCTCTCTCAACTTGGAAACACATCAGGCCATACACTCTGACCCACCTAAAGAACCCTGCAACTGGCTGAAGGAAAAACAAAGCACTTACCCCAAAGACCAACTCAGGCAGAAAGAGCTCTCTTGGGGGCCACCTGTGGCTTATTAGGCCCACCTGGCACCCAACCAATCACCTGGGAAAGGGGCTGGGCAAAGCCAAAAAAAGTAGAAATCAAGCAGGATGAGCAGTAGCTGTGTTGTTTTTGTTTTTCTGGTTTAGCTCTAGAGTGTGTAAAGTACAGCATAGAGAACTGGGTTCTTTCTGGAAGCAATAGTTCCTGTGCTTTTGCTTCAGCTTTGAATATTGAAAGGACAGTATGACCAAGTAAGTAACCGAAACTATTTCAACTGGAACTAGCTCAAACCTTTTTTCATACTTTCTTCATGCTCATAATATGTGTAGTAGTAAGTATATTAAAAAAAAAAAATCTAAACTACTTTGTTTGCTCTGTACTTCAAAATTTAAATAAAAATGGAAGGCCTGTGTGTTGTTTGTTTGTTTTTATATTTGTTTATTATTGTACCAGTTTGATTTTCATAGGTATTTCTTTAAGTTCTCCTGATTCTTAGCTCATGTCTGAGTGTTAGTAGTATCCTTGGGCACTAATGTTTTTTGGTCACTTTGATTGTTTGGCAAATTTCTCTTTAATGATAAACTCAGTATCTACTCATCAGTTACTGATAGGTAAGGCTTTACCTAGTGGTGCTAAATCTGAGTGTAGTCTTCACCTTGACAGTGGATGCCTCCAAGAAAGTCATTTTGAGGAAGTGCCTTCATTTCATAATTGCCCTGAGGTTTCAGTTCCAGGGATGTAACATCTTGGCTTTGCTTGTGGTTCATTTTCAGTTTAGACTCACTTGTTCCTGTGTTAGCCCTGCAGTATGCTCCTTGCTGTCTTTATTGCCTTTTAGAAGGCCTGCAGCTTCTGCTATTCCTAATGCGGTTGCATAATGACCTTGTTCTGTAAATAACAAGGAATCTCTATTTTTCCTAATTAAAAATAAAATAAAAAAATATTTTTATTATAAAGTCAGTTGAAAAATTTTATCATTGACCGTTATATGGCTGTGATGAAGCTCTCAGTAGGCTTTGCCAAAGGATTTTTTTTTTAGACTCAGCTCAACACTTTTTTTTTCACCTGGAATATTTGTACATAGAGGTTAGTATGTATAGAGCTGGTTCAGGCAACAATTCATAGTGCATTGCATAATACTCGGGATCCAGTCATGCTTCTAATATTAAATTACTCTATTGTTAAATAAGAGAGAAAGAGAAACTAATCCCTTGCTCTGAAGAAAAATGGCATCGACTGACTTATGTCCTTGGTTCTTAAAATTAGACTCTTTCACTCTGACTTGTCTTAGAGACATCTATTTGGAGTGCTCCAAAACAGAGTCAGGAAAAGAGCTATATGAGTGCTCTCTTGCTGTTATTCATTTAGTATCATAAACATGACCTTGAAGACTCCCTATGCCACAGTAACCAGGAGGGAAGCACACTCCTGAGGAGGATATCTTTGCTGCTCTGTATGCTGGTTCTCTCTGAAGGGTCTTCTTCTGGACAACCTTCTAACACCTGTGTTTAAAAAGAGACCTGTGGAAGACACATGCAAGTGCTGAAAGTTTGCTTGGACCCAGGGCTTTCAGATCCCTTGGGACCACTCTGGCCTTTTGATCTGGTTTAACAGGAACAGCATCTAAGAGAGACTCTTATCCCAACACTGAAATACTCAAGCCAATAAAATCATTTAGTTCTTTATATATCAGAGGGGTCAAATTCTACTCACTATGTAGAACTCCACTAGTGAAGAACTAGTTTTCTCTCACACACACAAAAAAAAACCTAACAACTACAAAAAAAAAAAACACATCTGAACGATGAGTTCTGAAGGATCATACCCTTAATTATCTGTCTTATGAGACTTGATGTTTCTTTGCATTTCTTTTCTAAATTTCCTTTTACTTAGGAGGCTACACTACCCTCTTCTTTTTTATCTTGATCATCTTTAAACAGCCTCAGTTTAATTTCCCAATGTGCTTCAGTTTACTTCAAAGTGCCTTCTGCATGTTTTAAATTTGTTTACATTCTTGTAAACACATAAGAGAGGCATGAAGATTACTTATGAAATTACCTTAATTCATAAAAATAAATTTATATGATGATCAATATGTTATCTGGAATGTTTTTACATCACTTTTACATTCAGTTCTCTGTATATTTATACCTTTTCCCCTTTCTGGTCTTATGTTTATACTTCTTTGAAGATTAAATTTAGTCGTTTAAAACATTTTTTTCAAACTGCTCTGCAAGATGGAAAATTTTCTTGAAAATAATGTGTTCATTCTTCTTGAAGTTAAATTTTGTTACATATGCAAAATCAAGACTTGTTTAAGCATAAGATTTTAACCTACCTGAAACAAATCTATCATTATGTTGAAACAAATGACATGTAGTGATTAAAACTTTCAGATGTTCATAAATTATCACTCTCAGTTGAAAAGCTCATACAAAAGCCTTCTGGGAAGTCATCTTTAAAAGTTAAATGGTCTGTACTAGAGAAAATATATAACTTTTCAACATCTTGTGAACAATTTGAAAATAACATAATATGCCTTGTGATAGGTATGTATTCTCTTGTACGAAGGAACTGATAGCTACATTTTGTTTTGCAAATTCTTCTACTAAGCTTTTTACTGTAAAGGGACAAAGGCAGAGGGCTACATTTTATTAAGTATTAAAGTGATCGCATGATGTAATAGAAACATTGTTAAATATCCTTTTAACAGTTTCAGTGGTCATGGTTCCTTCCCTAGTCAGGGAAATCAGAAAACATAGACTGTCTCTCCAACTCCCCCTCTTTCCCACAAAGGTCAGCAGGCTGTAGGCGTGCAAGTGGTGGGGAGAGAACAAAGATGGCACAGATGACCTAAACTGAACCCAGGGATATTCCGTACTGTATGATGACATGCTCAGCATTAAAAGCTGGGGAAAAGAAAAAGAACTGGGGAACTCTCATTACGACAATGTTTGCCTTCCTGCGGAACCATGATATGTACTGAGGCCCTGCTTCCCAAGAAGTGTCTCAACATCACTTGTTGATGGGAAATAAGTGTTTTTTTTCCTCCTTTTGCTTATGCATGGCCTTTGTTTTTTTTCTCTCATTGAATTGCTCCTATCTCAAAGCTGCAAGTTGTTTTTATGTTCTTTATTAATTTATTTCATGTCACTTTTTTTTTCCCACTGCCCTTGACCCTGTCCTGATGAGGAGGGAAGGTGAGAGACCAACTGTGTGGTACTTAGCTGCCTATCAGTGTTAAACCACAACAGGTTTTAGCCATTGTAAATAGTAACCATGGTAATCAAAGAGAGCTGGATTTTTATTTTTTTTTCCACCAGCATCTAATGGATTTCCAATTTAAACATTATTTTACTCTCATATAAATTGCCCAACATATTAAGTACATTTTTATCATAAAATCAATATGATATTCTAAAAATTGCATTTTATTAGTCTACAGACAAAGTTACTTGAATGTTTCAGCACTATTTAACAATCAGCCATTTAGCACTTTAATTTGAAATCGATCATTAAAGATTCATTTTGTCTCACTACAACTATTTGTAAACATTATCCTCACTTTTCTTGTATCTTCATTAGTACCCTGTCATCTTCACATTAGTCTGTAACCTATTAGAGTCACTCTTAAAGCATCAGCAACAGACCTTTCATTAGACTCCCACTGATAAAGTGAACCATCAGGTAACAACTGAGGCAACTGATCATACTAAAATGAATCATTGATTAAAAATTACATGGAATGAAAAGACCCAAATACTGCAAACTATTTCTCTCCCTTCCCTGCAAGTAGGAGTAAATGGCCAGTACTCAAACATGTAATTGAGAGAAGTTATCATTTGAGATAGTAATTAGTAAATCTGTCAGTAACACTTGTTAGTAAATAGGTTTAGGTAAATGTTGCAAATCATTTTCTGATAACATCCCTTTCAGATTGTTAGACATGTACAGTCTGGCCGAAGCAAGAATATATTTCTGTTTGGCTTGTACAGTATCTAGTATAAGGAAGCTCCAGCAGCTACCATGGGTCATGCCAGTTGTCCCATGAGAAAGGGATCTAACAAATACTTGTTTCCCAAGGATATGGGTGTCCAGCTTCCTTAAAGATTGTACTCAACCACGTCAAGTCTTCTCCTCTGAAGGAAAATTTATTACAATCTCCCCAGTCTTCCTTAGAAGCACCAAACCCATAATACTTTCCTCTCCATCTCATATTTCTGGCATGTGTTAAAATAACCTCATTTCTTTTCATAAGAGGACTCATAAGCCCTCAAACAATCTCCTTAGTTTCTTTTTGTGTCTACTGCTAGCTGAGCAAATGAAAGCACACTCTACATCTGTTTAAGAGCTACATCTGTTGTGTCTGGCTAGCAAACAGCACAGCTGGTCAATTCCTATCTGTCCCTTAGGGAAGACATTAATAGATTCTCTATTCCTTACTTGTTTCCCAATTTTTCTCAAAATTCATAGAAAATTAATCTCTTCCAGATCTCTACTCCTCTGAAATTTGCTTGGAACTGCCCAATAACATCAAAAGGCTTTTCAACTGAGAGGGGACAGAAAGAGAGATTTTACTAATTTCCTTAAGAAAATGACTTCATAATAAGTATTTCTAATGTACCCATTCTCTGGCATTGTAGTTTACATAAGCTGTTTATTTTCTGGGTCACAGAATGGAAGGAATTATGTGTTGGTCCCTAGGAGGTTAAGTTAGGTTATCTCCTAAACAGGTCAGAAGGAAATGGGTTTTCACTCAGAAAGATATAATACAGGATAACACGTGAATTTTCTCCTTCCTTCAGATGATAACTTTCTCTGTCCTCATGTTATGTCTCTTTAAAAACAAACAAACAAACAAAAAACTGACAAAAAATGTTGCTTAACTGAAAAACAAGTCCCTTAAATGTGACAGGTCTGATCAAACCAGAGTTATCATAGCCCAGAGAAGACTTATTCTGAAAATGATTACAGCCTTACTAAGATGGCTACAAAACATTTTGTAATGGTTAAATAGCTGGAGGGAAATCCTGAGTCTGTAGAATTTAATGAGAGCTTTTCCACAGACTTCAGTAAGGTCAAAATTTTATCCTTAGCATGCTGTGATCTTTGTTTATAACACTCTTTATAATGATTCCTGAGTGATCTACCTCCTTTTCTCTTTTTGTCATTTCTCATTTCTTAAATTTTGGTCTGATTAAGGAACCATTATAGAGATGGTTCATGTCCAGAATATTTTGCATTGTTCTTTGATTTCAGGGACTATATACAGCTGACATACCAATAGGTATGAAGATTTATTTTAATATTTTTTTCTATTCTAAATATCTCTTTATTCAATATGATTGTTTATTTAATATTTTAAAAGATGCACTTATGAAGAGACTTGAAAGATATCTTTAGTATAGAAAAAACAAATGACAATGATCTCCTGAACAGAGAGATTTTGCTTTTGCTGAAATGAGACCATAACTGATGAAAGTAAAAGAAGAAAAAAGTGTGGTTGCTGATTGTTTTATGGCTTATACTTTTCTCACATATTCTTACATTGTTCTCTTTCATGTGGAAATCCAATGGATTCATAGGTCACTGTGACTATTTCATCATTTAGACAAATGGACAAAGACTGGGCTGTAACCTATGAACCACAGCCTCGCATGGACAGTGTAATGTTATGGACAGCTAAGTCTCTTCACATGCAACATGTAAACCCACTATACATTTTTTGTCTTTTTTTTTTATAAATATTGATATTAGTTGATAATATTTGTTAGAATGGACTGCTTTGAAATAAGCAACCCAATCAAACCTTTGGTGCATGTGCTTTTGCCTTACACCATGATAAGGGCTGTGTAGATGTCAGACTGTTGTTCCCAGTTGCAGAATAGCTCTGGTACTTCCATTTCTCTGCCAATTGCAGCTGGGCCAGTAAGTTGAAAAGCAGTCTAATAAGAAGATACTGGAACATATATGCACAGCAATAATGAGACACTGACATTGGTAAGAGCTAGGATTTGCCTTCCACTACTTGCTACAGAGTCCTTCTACTTTCTAGTTGGGGGTAGGGGCACAGGAATGAAAACTTCCTGTTTCTTCCATAGAATAGCATTGTTCTTGTCCTTCCTTGGTCTCAAATTAATGGGGGGGGGGGGGGGGGGGGGGGGGGGGGGAAGCTTCTTGTACTCTTTTACATGGAATCAAGTGGCTTATACACAGTACAATATTGGGTAAAAGGGAAAAATTTTACTTTGGCTTTGCACGTCATAATTACTTAAAGGTATAGTTTGACTTAGATACTGAAAAAAATCTGTAACTTTCCAAATGCAGATATCTTTTGCTTCTCTTTGTCATGTTAACTACTAAAGAAAAACACTGAGATGTTGACTGATTTCTTTATATACATCTGCAGTGCCATCTTTTTAAGTGTTGCTATATTTCAATTCTCTTTTTCAACATCCATATTGCTGAAACTTCATGAGTTAGACCATTAGCCCTCACCACCGATTCTCAGTTTACAATAGGGAATACTGACTTGATCTTCCACTGAATTCTTTCAGGTGGGGTTGCACTTTGGTTTCAGATTGTTTTTTGTTGTTTTTCAAAGGTTTGCACAGTATTTTTGTTAAATGACATTTAAACACTAACAACCATGATGAAATCTTACCAAGGTAGCCATATTCCCTTTGGAGAGTTGCAGCAGAACAAAAATCACTCAAAGAAAGGTCTCATTGTTAATAATACACACTACACCTGCAATGCTGCAATAACTGCCTACAATTAACACATTTGTAGCACCAGACCTCCACTTCTTCCTTTCTTTAGCCATAATAAATGTTGTGTCTAATATATTTCTGTGACAGTTCCTTCCTTTGCAAGTGACTTAAAAAAAAAAAAAAAAAATCAAGATCAAGAACCTCCCTACCTCACTCACTCAACTTTCATCCCACACAAACTTCATGGTGTTGGACAATCTATATGTCCAACAGGGCCAGAGAAATCTTTTCTGAAAATGTGCATCAACTCAACAATGAAGAATTAGAGCACTGATAGCTTGATCCAATTGTACTTAAACAAAATAAAAATAGAAGGTATCTAATGCTATTAGAATATTTTGATGAGTAACTTCTGCACATTTTATTCAATAGATTTCATCTGTGCATTACTTTCCTACACCATCATTATACATATTGTTAGCATATTCATTACTGTGTTCACCTCCATTCATTCACTCTGTGATGCAAATTGTCATATTGTTCTGCACATTGGGATAAGAGAAGTTTGAACACAATGATCCTACAAATCTTCACATGGTATTGCGTCTCTTAAACTGCCTTCTTTTCTGACTCCTGCTGAATGTCTTCTGTATTTCAACCTCATTTATCGAGTCTACTTTTCATTGGCAGCCACTGGTCTCTTGTCAATGAACAGTACTTTAATAAGAACATCATTCTAACATATTTATATTTCAGTATTCTAGACTCTTTTTCTCAGACAAGACAAAGGCAGTAACAGAATGCCTTAACAACTAGCCAATGTTTCCTTTTATTCTTGTTATGCACCCACTGAAAATTTCAAAGAAGACTTTAATATTCTTATGTGTTGTACTGGGTCTGGCTGCGATGGAGTTACCTTTCACTGCTGCAGCCCATACAGTGCTGTGCTCTGCACTTGTAGCTAGAACAGCACTAGTATCACACCAGTGTTTTGTCTGTTGCTGAGCAATATTGACACAGCATCAAGACTCCCTCCAATCACCCCCCCCACCCTTCCACCAAGAGCCAGCAGGCTTGGGGTGGGCAAGAGTGAGGATATCACCAGGGCAACTGACCTAAGCCAACCAATGGCTATTCTATGTCATATGATGTCACAATCAGCAATATAAGGTGGGGAAAAAGGACAGAGAGGGAGGGCGCTCATTATCACGTCTGTCCTCCCAAACAACTGCTACACGTATTGAGGCCTTGCTTCCTGGGTTGTGGCTGAACATCGCTCATTGATGGGAAGTAGAGAATAACTGCTTTTCTCTCTCTGTGCTTCCACACAGCCTTTGCTTGTTTTCTCCTCCCCCCCCCCCCCCCCCCCCCCCCCCCCCAAATTTTCAGTAGCAGGGGAGAGAATAGTCCAAAAGGAGCTCCACGTTAATTCAAAACCTATTCCAGCCAGCTCTAAAAGGGACCTGTCAAAACTGATCCAGTGAGTGTTGCTGGTTGCACCCCTGTGAGAGCAATTTAAAGAAAGGGAAAAAAGTGCTGCACAACTGCAACTGGGGAAAGAGTTGTCAGAAAGTAAGAGAAAAACAACTCTGCAGACACCAAGGTCACTGAAGAAAGAGTGGGAGGAGGTGCTCCAGGTGCCGGAGCAGAATTTCCCTTGCAGCCCATGGAGAGGACTGTGGTGGACAGGCTGTCCCCCTGCAGCCCATGGGTACCATGGCAGAGCAGGTTATTTGTTCTGCAGCTTGCAGAGGAGACCACAGAAGAGTAGGTGGATGTGGCCTGAAGGAGACTTCTACCCATGGAGATCCACTGCAAGAATAAACTCTGTGTCAGAACCACAGCCCATGGAGAGGACCCCACGGTGGAGCAGATGATCTGGGGGGTGCTGCCACCTGTGGGGGAACCATGTTGGGAGCAGGTCCATTCCTGAAGGACTGCAACCTGTAGTACGTACGCATATTTTAGAACTGCAGCCTATGGAAAACCCACATAGGATCAGTTCAAGAAGGATGGCATTCCATGGGAGGGACCCCACATTGGAGCACGGGAAAAGAGTGTAGATGAAGGAGCAGAAGTGATGTACTGACCACAACTCTTATTCCTCATTTCCTTGCTATGCTAGGGGTGAGGAAGAAGAAGAAGAGGGCAGGTTGGGCAAAGGTGATTTTAGTTCTTGCTGCTTTAGTCTGTTAGCGATAGGTAATAAATTACATTAAACTTCCTATGCTGAGTCTGTTTTGACCATGACAGTAATTGGTGAGTCCTTATCTCAACCCACAAGCTTTATTTTCATCATATTTTCTGCCCCTGTTCTTTAAGGAGGAGTGAGAGAGTGGCACGAGGAGCTTAGCTAGTAATTGGTGTGAAACCACCACAGCATGTAGTTTCTTAGGACAAATTTAGTCTTTCCACGGATTCAAATACTTTACAAAAGAAGATATATTTTTAATATTGGTCACAGTAAAGTTACCAAAAGAAAAACTCACCTGAAATGCAAATTGATGTCTATTACCATAATAAATATATCCTTGCTTTCTTTTGTGGTTAATAATGGAAGCCAAGTATGTAATCATAAAATTTATACTAAATCATGATGGGAAGCAAAATTACCATTTACAGTAATAATCAGTTCCCATCACAGCGTAACAACAATCCAAAAAGAAACTGAACAGGATTATTAGCAAGATCATTCTAATATTAATCAGCCTTTTATTGATTGAAGAGAAGTATAATCCTTGACAGTTTTGTTATTTAATTTACCACCTCATATAGTAAGTATGTATAGTACTGCCAAAGTGATCTTTTTTAAGTCATCTATGTGCAGGAGACTACAGTGGTTTTTTAGACAGTTATGATCACTTTCATATGTTGATTTACTTAATGTAGGAGTCCTGTCTGATGTCCCTTATATTTTTTCTTGGAGAATTTGTAGGTCTATCTTATTAGAAATTGGTAGGATATATATTCTCCAGATTGAAACATGCATTTTTGAATCTAGCTATAGATAGAATTCCTGTTAGGTTTTTGGCACTATGTGAAAATAATGTAATCATTCCATACAGCAAGTATGCTACAGCCTAAAAAATGCTCAGAATTGCACATCCATGATCAGGAGTAAGAGCAATGTCCCAAAGTGAGATTCAAATTTCACAGCTCTCAGAAAAGGATCAAATAGGTGTTACATTTAGTTCGGTGTTCCAAATCTTATTTGCTTGAGTAATGATAATGTCTTAAATCTTTGACCTATAAATGCCTGCCATACACTCTGATCCCTACACTGAAGAGATATAGGTGAGCTCTTGGTCTTCTTACGTTTGTGGGTGTATTGTGTCTAATTTTAAAGATGCTAGCATTCTGGACATACAACAGGAAGCCATGAATTCTTGGGACAAGGAAATAAAATAGCAAGATGGGAAGTAGGATCATTTTAAATTAAAACTTTTGGAATTACATTTAATAACATTCCTTCTGCTATTTATGTAGTAGTGTTTGGCCAGCACAGTACTGAGAATAATACAGGTGAGTTAAGCTCTGAGGACAGGAAGGTAGGAGATGAACAGGTTTGATTCACAGTAATACTTCTCATGTTAACAGAAAAGCAGAGCAAAAAAATGATGACAGTGAGGCAGGAAAACAGGTGCAAGTCTGTTTCTAAGTTAATTGTAGATGGACTACAGACCTACCTGCTGAAAGCCAGGACTTGATGTCCATGTCAAGTTGCTGGCAGTGGGAGGTTGCAGGCATGGCCTCCGTGAGGAGTCTGAGGATGTCCCATACCAGACACAACTACTTCCAGCCGGCTCCAGCGGTTCCACTACAGGGCCCAGTAGCCAAGATGGCGGCACCTCAAGAAAAGCGTGTTTGAGAAAGGGCAAAAAATGCCAGATGGAGAGAGAAGGAGGAAATAAAAAGAGTGAGAAACAATAGGGGGATCACCAAGGTTGGAAGAGGACAGAGATGAGGTGCTCCAGGTGCCAGAGTAGGTATTTCCTGCAGCCTGTGGAGGATCCCACATTGACAAGATTTTTCTGTGTAAAGTCTACATTGCAGCAGGTTGGTTCATTTTTATTTTATTTTATTTTATTTTATTTTATTTTATTTTATTTTATTTTATTTTATTTATTTTATTTTATTTATTTTATTTTATTTATTTTTATTTCTGGAGGAAACTGCAGAGCATGGGGAGAGCCCCCATCAGAACAGAAGAAAGTTGCAAGGAGAAAGGAGCATGAGAAACAGAAGGAGAGAGAAACTGCTATGTACACTGAGGGTACACCCCCCACCCCACCCCTCCATTATCTATCTCAGTGTTCCTTGGGTTGAGGGAAGTGAAGGATCTGTGAAGGCAGTGAAGGAATGAAGTTGAGCCTAGGAAATGTTGTCTAAATATTCATTTTGTTTGTTTCTCACCACCCAAAGCTATTTTAATTGGCAATAAATTAAATTTCCACAAGTTATCATAGAATCATAGATTTATTAATCTTGGAAGAGACCTTCAAGATCATCTAGTCCAACCATCCCCCTACCACCTGTATCACCCACTAAACCGTGTCCCTAAGCACCACGTCCAGCCTTTCCTTAAACACCCCCAGGGAAGGTGACTCCACTACCTCCCTGGGCAACATGTTCAACGTCTAACCACTCTTTCTGAGAAGAAATTTTCCTAATTTCCAGCCTGAACCTCCCCTGGTGCAAACTGAGTCCATTCCCTCTTGTCCTGTCACTAGGTATCCATGAGAAGAGGCTGACCCCCACTTATCCACAACTTCCTTTCAGATACTTGTAGAGAGCAATATGTTCTCCCCTGGGCTCCCTCTTCTCCAGACTAAACAACCCCAGTTCCCTCAGCCACTCCTCACAGGACTTGTGTTCCAGGCCCTTCACCAGCTTCATAGCCCTTCTCTGGATGTGCTCCATGGCCTCAATGTAGTGAGGACCCTGAAAGTGAACACAGTACGTGAGGTGTGGCCTCACCAGAAGCTGAGACTGTATGCCCCTACCAGTACAAGGGGAGCAATCTCCCCATCCTTATTTTGACTCATGAATTTTCTCATCATATTTTTTCTGCCCTATTAAGAAGAGGGAGAGAGAAAGCAGCTTGGTGAGAGTTTAACCACTAGCCAAGGCTAACACACCACAAAGCCCCACTTACAAGTCTAAAATCTCTAAATGAATGGAAAACTTCACATCCATATTCAGTAAAGAGCTGTTGACTTTAACAATAAAGAAATGAACTGAAGAACTATGCAATCGTGTACAGTACGGACTTCGAGACAGCCTACACAAGCAAATTCTTTTTTTTTGAAAATGTTATATTGTACCTCGGGTAATGTCAAATGGAAATCTCTTTCTACTTCTGGTTAAGAAGAATTGGTAATATAAAAATTGAGGAACCTATGTCCACAACGGAGCCAAAAGCATGATTTGCAGTGTTATAGAGAGATATATAACAATGTAGTCTGGAATTTCTTTTGTATGTACTTGAATATAGGTCTGCAATCTAAGAGGAAGAAGTCATATACTTGTAGTGCAGAGAAACATGCAAATGGTAGTGCTTCTAAACCTTTTATACACCAAAATACTGGGCATTATGGGCCCAATATTGGGAATTAGTCAGAAGATTGTCTTCAACTCTATTTTCTATTAAAATGAACGTGAATAACATCAAGCTACTTAACAGAGCAAAAATAACCAATAATCTACATTACATATTTAATCCTAGTAAAAATGCTAACAATAATTTTTGCCAGCTTTTCAGTACCATAAATGGACTGGTTTGTAAATAAATAAGTAAAAGAAAGAAAATTCCCTATTGCAGAAACTTTTTTGAAGGAAACTTCAAAACTTCATCCTCCCTTTTACTCTGGAACAGTTTTAGACTTCATCCATTTTGAACTTGAAAGAAACACATTGAGGAAAGTGCCTGTTCATGTTACACTGTACATTTAATCATGTGGGTGTTTTTTGTTGGTGGTGGTTTTTGATGTTTTTTGTTTGTTTGTTTTGGTGTTTGTTTTTTACCTTAGAACTTAATCACTTTATTAACAAGAAGATGTTTTTGTCTCATTCTGGGAGTAACATTCTTTTGAAGATCTTATTTTTAGAAAGACAAGTGACAGGTGAGAGAAATTAGAACACATATATCTTTTTATGCATATATTTGTTACTCCTTGCCATACAGCCACTTCATTGTTGCATGAGTCTGTTTCATCTTCTCGTTGGAGCAACCTTCAACTTCCTTAATTTAGTATAACAAATTTAATATAAATACAACCTATTACAAGTTATTTTGGAAGATATGTATTTGTCTGAATATTTAAAAATGTGTGTGTGTGTTTAATTGTTATTTTTCCCCCCACTAATGCAATCTAGTAGATGTCTAATTTGCCCAGAGATTTTTTATTTCCTTTGGTTTAACCTGATGAGACAGCAACGCTAAAGGGGTAACTGACCTTTCTCATAAAAAATGCACATGACCTTCTACTGTGTTTCATATGGGCAAATTGCCTAAGTAGCAGCAAAGAACTTGTGAATTATAGCTTCTGATTTTCGAATCCGTTTTATGAGAATCATTTCAGTGGGCACTGTTCTCAACAAAGCCTGTCTGTATTAATATCTGACACTCTGTCATGTATTCGAGTAATATGTTTTTGCAATGAAAATTAAGTTGAAGTAACAATTTTTCATGAATTTGTGTAATACAATGCCTTGCAGTAATTAGTGTCCTAGGTAGTTCATCTATGTTATTACTAAATTCTGCACATAGTGAAAAATGGTAAACCGTAATATACTGGCCTGTAATTTCATCACAAATTTGTGCATGCTATAGAGTCAATGACATTAAGAAACTGTATCAACCTTTGGAATAAAGTGAATTGTCAAAGAAATAACAGCTGAGGCATAGGTATCACCTCTATCTGGCAAGGTATAGAAAATTCACTCTCATTGTAAGCCCAAGTAATGTAGCAAAACATTTCAGCTATGCGTAACAAACTGTGCTTAGTCTGCATCATCCATCATATGCAGGTAAATCTTAAGCATTTACACCTATATTAAAAACAAAATTAACGCATCTTTTTTTTTTTTTTTTCTTTTTTTTGTCAGGGAACAGATGTTTTCGTTCAGTGCTGCTTAAGGAGACAGATTTTAATTAATAAAGAACCAAGATAGTAATGGGTCAGAGTGTCAGAGTTAAGCAAATTAGTTGTTGCCAGCTTTTTGTGGTAGGTGCCTTCCACAGAATCTGGCATCAAAGAAAGCAGAAACACCCTAAAACACTGACATTCTAATTGGAGTTAGAAGAAAGCATTGAGGTAAACAAGGAAAAACAGGATTGTGTCCGATACAACAGGGTGGTAACTTTGTCTCCTTAGCAACCCCACTGCCTGGAAGAATAAGTATCATCTGACCTAGCTGTAAGGGGCTCTGGTCCCTATCTTCAAGAAAAGTGGGACTCTCAGTGAAAGAAACAGAATTGAAATTTATTATTGAATTGCTTTTGCAGATGAGAAAAAATCATTAATGCCAAATTAAGATAGATTATTTTCTTCCTTCAGGGATGGGATAGCTATTTCTTCCTTTGCAGGAAGTCAAG
This sequence comes from Anser brachyrhynchus, assembly GCF_964034855.1. Lineage (NCBI taxonomy): Eukaryota > Metazoa > Chordata > Aves > Anseriformes > Anatidae > Anser > Anser brachyrhynchus. The sequence continues at coordinate 178,441,669 of NC_137694.1, read as the reverse complement.
GGTTATGGTACACTGTAACCACACTTTTTTTAGGTTGGCTATTAAGGAGAAATTTCTTTACTGAAAGGGTTGTGCAGCACTGGAATAGGCTGCCCAGGGAAGCGATTAAGTCACCATCCCTGGAGGTCTTCAAGAAACGTGTAGATGTATAACTTGGTATAGCATGGTTTAGTGGTGATCGTATCAGTACTAGGTTAAAGGTTAGACTAGATGATCTTCTTAAAGGTCTTTTCCAACCTGAATAATTCTCTGATTCTATGAATTTATCCTCTGTAAAAAGAAAAGAAAGAAAAAAAAAAGTAATTTTCTGTGTTGCAATTTTAAAACAGCAAAAAGCAGTTCTCAGAGCCTCTCCAGGTTGTAAATACCTGCAACTATGATCTGAAATCACTGGGTCAAGTTAAGCATGTATGTGCCAGCACTGTAAAGGTGTCTTTTCAGCTTTTGCAGACATATATGGCTATATGACTTTCTCACCTAAAACCACTGGATCTTGCTGAACAACCACAAAAACCCCTTTTCAAATCTTCTTAGTCATCAATATTTGAGTTGTTTAGCACACAAGAAAGACTTAGACAAAAACTTTAAAAATCCAGAATTTCTTGAGAAGAGTAAAACTGAATTAATGTTCATTCTTTCACAGAGCTACAGCTTTTCTAAATTATCCCTATATCATGATGTTTGTTTGATTCCAGTCATAAGAAAAAAAAAAAAGGTTATAAATTAATGAAATGTTAGCCCTACACCTCTCTCACCCACACACCTCCCCCCTTCCTTCTACCCCTCTGATTATCACTTGACTTTATATAACCTACTGGATGATTTAGTGAATATTTTCACCAGGTTGTTTGATGAAGATACCAGAGAAAATAATTGTTAAATTATTTGAATAGAATCACATCCTATGGTAGGAAATCACTAGCATTGAAAAACAAAAAAATTGGAAAGGTCTATTGACTAACTGACAGGAAGACAATGATTATTCATCTATCTCAAAAGTATAAATAAGGAAACCGCAGACTCATGAAATAATTAAAATATTGCAGAGCTGTTCCAATATATTATTCAATGGCAAAATAAATCACGGCTACTCAGTCACTCTAAATGGTGTTGTATATTTTTATTAGGTTAGGTAAGGTTGCCTTTTGCCATTTAGAAGGGGCCTTTAGCCTTGCGTAGTGATTCGCATTTTGCCCCAATGAGCTAATAACCTAGCATGACTAGACAGATAATGAAGGAGAAGTTAAAGTAGTCTTTCTTAAACATTATTCAGACCTTTAATGCTCAGTAAGAGACAGATACAATTATATCTGATGACTTTCAAGAAAAGGGGCTGGTCATGCATCAAGGACATACACACACACATACCAAAAAAAAAAAAAAAAAAGAGAGAGAACGCTTATTTGACAAGATTTTGATCTTTGCTCCATAATGCTGTTCATAAGTGAGATGTGACAAAGATGTGTCTCATTTATTTCATCACATGCATACACCACATGCAGAAGAACATTATAAGTGGGAGAGAACTTCTTCCTTGCAGAAAGGAAAAGAGGAACTGGAGAACTGGTGGGAATAGCAGATGAAAGAAATAGCTCTCAAGACTTTCTATATTATATTATTGTCTCCTACTATTCTGTATTGCAATGTTTCTATAAAACTTACAAAAATCTAGCAACTGTAATGAGCACAAATGTAATGCACAACTTCCCTTTGAAAAAGAAATAAGGTAATTGGATAAAAGTTTCCTAGCCAATCTCAAAATCAAGGATCTCAACTTAACACCAACTCCATTCCCTACTTTCCTTTCAGTTTTGTGAAAGTTATTTGACATAACTGTTTTGCCATTTTGTTTCAGACAGGCGGATTGGTTTAGCTTTCATCTTCAATACTACTTATGTTGAAGAACACTACTTATGACGTAGTCAAAATGATTTTTTTTGAGGTTTATTAGATAAAATTAGAGTCATTGTTATCTTTCCTTATGTCTCTTACTCATTCCACAGGATAAAGACACATTTTGCCTTACACTTTTCTGTTGTTACTTTAAATCTCCTCTTTATTGAAACCCGATTCAGCCTTCTGCACCTAGAATATTCTAAAATGATAAATGGTCATCTATACACAGAACTTTAATACCAATTACTGACAATCATGTTTGGTTTTACATTAAATATAGAGCCTTAAATAGAGTCCATTATTTACTTTTTAATAATGACTTGTAATACAATAGTTCACACTCAAAAAAGTCTTATAGAGAGGAAAAAAAAAAAACAGCTTTCTAATACTGCGTATAGTTTATCATAGAATCATAGAATAGTTTGGATTGGAAGGGACCTTAATGATCATCTAATTCCAACCCTCCTGCTATGGGCAGGGACACCTTCCACTAGACCAGGTTTCTCAGAGCCCCATCTAACCTGTCCTTAAACAATTCCAGGGATGAGGCACCCACAAATTCTCTGAGCAACCTCTTTCAGTTCATCACCACCATCTTAGTAAAGAATCTCTTCCTTATACCCAATTTAAATCTACCCTTTTTTAGTTTAAAGACATTACTCTTTGTCCTATCAATACTCTCCCTGAAAAAGAGTCCCTCTCCTGCTTTCTTGTTGGTCCCCTTTAGGTATTGGAAGGCCGCTGTGAGGTCTCCCCAGAGCCTTCTCTTCTCCAAGCTGAACAACGCCAGCTCCTTCAGCTGTCTTCACAGTAGAAGTGCTCCAGCCCTCTGATCTTCCTTGTGGCCCTCCTTTAGACTTGTTCTAATATGTCCATGTCTTTCTTGTGCTGGGGTCTCCAGAGCTGAATGCAGTACTCTAGGTAAGGTCTCATGAGAGCAGAGTAGAGGGGTAAAATCACCTCCCTTTATCTGCTCAGCATCCTTCTTTTGATGCAGCCCAGGACACAGTTGGCTTTCTGGGCCACAGGGGCACACTGACGGCTCACTTTGAGCTTTTCATCAGCCAAACCCCCCCAGGTTCTTCTCTTCAGGGTTGCTCTCAACCCATTCTCTGCCCGGCCTATATTTGTTCTTGGGGTTGCCCTGACCCAAGTGTAGGACCTTGCTCTTGGCCTTGTTGAATTTCAGGAGGTTCATTCATCTTTCCAGTCTGCCAAGGTCCCTCTGGATGTCGTCCCTTCCCTCCAGCATGTTGACCACACTGCAAAGCTTGGTGCTGAGGGTACACTCAATCCCACTGTATGTGTCACCAACAGCACTGGTCGTGATACTGACCTCTAAGCAATACCACTTGTTATTCCACTCTTTCTTGAAATGTGGAAAAAACATACCTGCCCACTACTCAAGGCATGTACACACCAAGATTTTCTACAGGAGTGAAACAATAACCTCTGAATTGTTCTTAATTCCCAAGATGATGCCCAACATCTTATTGGATGTTTTTGTCTTGCATGCAGAGATGATGATTTCAGAGAACTGTCAATATTGCCTCCAAGTTTTCTTTCCTAGGTCATGATTTCCAGTTCAGAGTTCATTTAGAATACTTTTCCCTAGATGCATCATTTTACATCTATTTTCATTGAAACTCAAGAATTTGGTATCACCTGAAAACTTGGAGATTTCATTGCGCACTTCTACTCCAAGTCATTAATGAAAATGGTGAATAAAGGCAGTCCTCACACTGATTTATGGGGAACCTGCCGATGATTATTTTCTAACCAGAAAAGTGAACTTGATTTCCCTACTTTAATCACATTTCCAAACAGAAAAGAGCCTTTCCCATAACAACTTTCTTTCTTTTGATGTAGAGATTGTCAGGCTTTTTGAAATGCCAAATATATTATGTCTATTCTCTCTCTCTTATCCACATGCTATTCAAAACCTCCTCAAACACCAGCAGGTCTTGGGAAGTAATTTCCTTTTACAGGAGTTATTCTGATTCTTTCCTAGCAGACTACATATGCCCAAGTTTTGATGATTTCTGTGATTTTATCTTTTATTACTGACTCCACTAAATGGATACTAGAGAAAGAATCCAGCCATTCTTAGGATGCCCCTCCAGAGTCCCTCCCATACCTGTGAGTTACATCACTGACCTGACAGTTCTCTGGCACAGCTGCAGTTTTTGATGACAGATTACACATTTTGGCCTCTGCTTTTATAATTTATTTCACTTTTGGATTTCCTCAGAACTCTGTAGTGAATGTCAGGTAGTCTTGGCGATGCATTAGCATTGAGTTTATTTGTTTGATCTAACACTTCCTAAAAATTTATTTAGCACTTCTCTCTTGCTTGTTACAATGAAAGTATCAGGTACAGGAATCACCCAACACCTAGTTATTTGCCTGATTTTGATATATTTTTACTACCAGCTTACTATCTTATGCAAGGCAGGCACATCAAGTTTTTTAGTGCTCTTAATTTTCTGTTTACATTTGTCTTGCTATGTTCTATGAGCTCATTGTAGGATGTAAGGAAATGTCCTTAAGTTGTGCCAAGGATGGTTTAGATTAGATGTCAGGACGAATTTCTTCATGGAAGGAGCAGTTAGGTATTTGAACTGGCTGCCTCAGAAAATGGTAGGGTCCCCATCCCTGGAGATACTTCAGAGACACACATGGCACTTAGGGATGTGGTTTAGTGGTGGACTTGGTAATGTTAGTTGATGACTGTACTTGATGATCTCATGGGTCTATTCCAAACTATATGACACTATGATTCTCTGATTCTTAGACTCCTCCTTTGGTCAAGTATTTTTTGTTGGTTTGTTTGTTCTTAAATTAATACTGTAATAATTTCCAATGTCTTAAATGTATTTTTTTTTTCATATTAAATCATTTAGGGTTTTTATTAAACCATTTTTGTTGTTGTTGTTGTTGTCGTTCTCTTTGTAACTCAGATTCTGACACAGGTGGGCTCTTTTAGAAGTCTCTATGCTGCTTATATGGTTATAAATTTTTTTTTTTTTGAGTGATCTATTCAGGTTTTGTTTGTTTCTTTGTTTCTTTTCGCTTCCATTGTTACAGGTTGTAACTAGTTGCCTCATTGCTTTTGATTGTTCTCTTTCCAGAAATTGTGCCAGATTCATAGCTTACTTCCTCCTGCTACAATTTACAGTGGCCAATTACATAGCAACTCTCTACTAAGGCCACTTGAACTCAATTCTATGTTTCACTTAAGATCAAATCCTGAGGAACATCTTTTAAGTGAATTCAAAGACTGGCTTCTCTAAGAAGCTGTCATTTATTTAATGTGTTTTTTGTTGTTGTTGTTGTTGTTGCTGCCTTTCATCCTGATAAGGCACTAGTTCAGTCTTTACTGTTATCATCCAGCAATCCTACCCATCTTTTTTTCTTTTTTTTTCCTTTTTTTTTTTTCTTCTCATTTCACTTCACCTTTCCTGATCATTAGCATTGTCCTTATCAGTAGATAGAAAGTAGTAGGATCAGTAGTAAGGGACTTAGCAGTCCATTCTTGATGACTTACTATGGGACTTCCACCCAAAACAATTGTCTATCGAGTCACTTTACATATATTATTTTGATGCTCTGACCTTTTGCAGAATCCTCCATTACACAATGCCACATTAAGCCACAGCCCTCATGGACTCAGTTTTAATCGGGACCATTTCCACACCTTTTTGATTTCTCCTTATTTTAAACTTAGAAGAGCTTAAATATTCCTCTAACACCGTTTTTTTTTTTTTTTTTTTTTTTTTTTTCAGCCCCAACAGCCTTGCTCCTTTTTGATTAAGGTGCAGCTTTTTCTTCCCGTGTAGGTAGTTTTGTTGTAATATGTTCCCCTTTCATAACATCCTAAATCCCTCATCTCTCCAGTACTATGTCATTCATGAATTGAGACATCTGATTCCTGCCTGCCTCCAGGGCCTCACGTGTGGGGCTGGAAATATTTCACAGAATGCTACAGTGGAGCTCTAGAATCTCAGTCTCCCGGGTTGCAGCCAGAATTTAACTTCCAGAAAGTTTCTTCTACAATCCCCCATAGTGTTGATATTTATATGGACCATGACCACAAGATGCATTTCTGAACATCTTGTGAAGTTCACTGTGTTTGCACTCAGCAGGCAAGTTGCTATCCAGTCTTCTCAGACATCACAAACCCATCTGTCTATCTCTAAGTAAAATCTTCCACTACCATTACTCACCTGAAGTACTCTTCTGATGGGTGAGCATCCTCTGTGTGATAAAACGAAGCAAAACAAAAAAACGCACAACAGTCATAAAAGCAGACACCAGAATATTTATGCTGTAACTACTGGGAATAATACTGGATAATTTCTTTATTAGCTTTCTGATAAGCAATTTTTTCATGAAAAATGGCAGATAATCCATCTTTAAGAATAGTGTGTGTAGAGCCCTCACAAAGCACATTTTGTGTAAATTAATTTGTTACAAATATATGGTAGAGCAAAACCCATAATGTTTAAAGAGGTCTAAGTCCCAGGTCTCTTTCTCGATTTAACTGGAGTTACAAAGTCTTTATGCAAAAGGTGATCTATTCTGTTGTTGTTTTATTTTTTTATTTGTTTTTTTTGTTTGTTTGTTTTTTTCTTAGGTGGAAAAGAGAAAAGGATGAGTACAAGCAAGAAAACTAGTGGGTCAAAACTAAAAATATTTCATTAGTGAAGGAGAAGTGAAAGAAGACAGAAAGAAAAGAAAAGAAAAGAAAAGAAAAGAAAAGAAAAGAAAAGAAAAGAAAAGAAAAGAAAAGAAAAGAAAAGAAAAGAAAAGAAAAGAAAAGAAAAGAAAAGAAAAGAAAAGAAAAGAAAAGAAAAGAAAAGAAAAGAAAAGAAAAGAAAAGAAAAGAAAAGAAAAGAAAAGAAAAGAAAAGAAAAGAAAACAAATGATGCAAAGACAGTCACTCACTACCACTTATGGGTAGACTGATGCCCAGCCAGTTCCTGAGCAGATGGCCAGCCACCCTAAATCCCCTCTCCATTTTATTGCTAGGTGTGACATTATTATGGGACAGAATATCTCCTTGGTTAGTTCAGGTCATCTGCCTAGTTATGTCCCCTCCCAACCTCTTGCACACCCCAATCTATTCATGGTGAAGAGTCAAAGGGAGGAACAGAGAAGGCCTTGGAGTTATGCAGATACTCTTCAGCTGTAGCTAATATATCAGTGTGTTATCAGCATTGCTTTGGCCACAGATCTAAAACATAGTTTCATATTAGTTGCCATGAAGAAAATTAATTCTATTCCAGCCAGACCCAGTGCATATGTAGATACTTAAGCATGTATGTACATATACAGAACTATATACATATAAACACGTTTAGATTTAGAGATAAGTGAATAAATAGCTGTGGGAACCTGTATGTACTTGTTTGGATTGGGATTCAGAATTTTCTGTAAACATAATATGAACAACGTGTTATGTTTATAATAATGCTTATTAGAAATGGAAATTCACAATAATGTGTCTGTGCAAAAGTAAACACTATACTTGATTTCTCTTCCTTCTGTCTCTGTGGCTGTGAAAACTGTATTCATCAAGCTTAGAATATATACTACATTGTCAATGGTGTAACTCTATTGATGGTTCAAGATGACTCTCTTACTAAAATATATTCACATTACATTTTTATAACAGTATAAATTGTTCATATATTTCAAAATGAGAGTCATTTGCAGGTAATTCTTTAAGATAATGAAAGCTAAATTCATCAAATATGTTCCTGTTTCTTTGAATAGTCCCTGGAGTTTTACTCAGAAACAGCAACTGTTTCTTTATACCAGATTTCTCTCTGGGTGTACCTATCTCTTAAACAAAAGTTGCAGTAACATCTATGACCTGTTTTTTAAGGTGCTTAATATAAAAGGAGCGCTGGTCAAGGAAAAGGATCTGGGGGTGCTGATTGATGTTTGCCTGAACATGAGACAGCTGTGTGCCCAGGTGGCCAAGAAGGCCAACAGCATCCTGGCTTGTACCAGGAATAGTGTAGCCAGCAGGAGCAGCAAGGTGATTATTTCCCTGTACTCAGCTTCTGGCGAGGCTGCAGCTCGAGTGCTGTGTTCAGTTTTGTGCCTCTCACTACAAGAAGGACATTGAGGCCCTGGAGCATGTCCAGAGAAAGGCTACAAAGCTGGTGAAGGGCCTGGAACACAAGTCCTATGAGGAGCAGCTGAGGAAACTGGGGTTGTTTAGTTTGGAGAAGAGGGGGCCCAAGGGAGAACTTATTGCTTTCTACAACTACCTGAAAGGAAGGCATGGGGAGCTGGGGGTCGGCCTTTTCTCACAGGTAACTAGTGATAGGACTAGGGATAGAAGGAGTGGCCTCAAGTTGTGCCAGGGGAGGTTCAGGTTGGAAATTAGGAGACATTTCTTTTCAGAAAGAGCAGTCAGGCATTCGGATGGGTTGCTCAGGGAGGTGGTAGTGTCACCGTCCCTGGGGTGTTCAAGGAAAGGCTGGATGTGGTGCTTAGGGACACGGTTTAGTGGGCAATACTGGTGGTAGGGTGATGGTTGGACCAGATAATCCTGAAGGTCTTTTCCAACCTTAATGATTCTATGATTGTATGAAGTCTCGTTGCTTTATCTGGGCCATTTACAGATGCTAATGTGTTCTCCTCTAGCACAAACGTGATTAGAAATGTACAAGGTAAAGGAGATTAATGAAACTGGACTGTAGAGTATAAAAAAGAAAAAAAAAAAGTATTGCAGATCCACAGATCCAGTTTTTACTATCCACAGTGTTGCTCACCCTTGGCAGATTACCTCATTTACCACTCGTATGACTGATGTAGTATCATGAGCCACTTTTATCTGGGAGTAAAGGCTATGAAGATCAGTATGCAATGAGATTTTGGGATGTTTTCACAGCTCTTCAACATTCCCTTATTACTAACTATAGTGCAGCAGTCTCTCTTTTATGAACATTAGCACTGCAATTATATTTCCAGAATTCTTTACCTGTAGTTTTACTGTCAAAGAGAATTAGATTTAGTCAGACTTTGATAATAACACAACAAAAAGCAGTATTAAGAAGTCAAAATGCAACACATGGGAAAAAAAAAAGAAAAAAAAAGAAAAAAAGAGAGAGAGAGAGAGAGAGAGATTATATGTAACAATAACATTATTCATCTCTAATAATGCAAACCTCTTGCAGATGCTCCAGAGATAGAGGCAGAAAACAAGCAAACAAGAAAAAGTGATGTACTAGAGGGGAAAAATAATGTCGCACAACAATTTATTTCACAATCAATAGAGAACATAGACCTTACCCTGTTTTAACAACTAATGAAACATCAGTGCCCAGAGACAAAAAAAAAAAAAAAAAACAAATGCCACCACAGGTTGCCAAAAAGTAAAGGTTTCTGCATTTGTAAGGTTGTTCTTTCAAATACAGAGGTGGTTTTAAGGCAATAATTCATTCACAGGGTTCAATGGACACCATAATTCATGAAAATTTAGAAATGCCAGGTGTTTGTGAGATGAATTGCTGCCTTACGGCAATCTCTAATTATATGTTATAGATAACCTAAATGAAAGAAAACCACAATTAATAGTAAAGAAAAAAAAAAGTGATTAGTGTGGATCCCATTCTATTTATAATACTGAATCCTGTACAAATTTCATATGCACACACATTAATTAGTATAGGAAAATGTGTTTCTTTTAACTAGTATGAAACTACTGAATCATAAGTTTCTTTTTCAAGTCCAGATTTCAGGATACTGTCTCTGTCTACTGTTTTCAGTCATGGATTTAATTTTCATGGATATTCTGCAACTCTGGCAAAATAGAGGGGCACCGAAGTGGGGGTTAAATATATTAATTTTCCTTAAAGATTTTTTTTTTTTATGTAATGAGACTGATGTAAAGCAGTCTTTGTGTTAATATGTATCAGACCTCACACACTGACCTTTGTAACTTAAAAAAGCTTTCCACACATAGGATTCTTATGGGACTCTATAACACAGAGAATATATGGACTGTAGACAATTACATGCAGAAAGTTTGGTTTTCAGAAGAGACTATGAAATTAAATGAAAAAAAAAATCACAGATTTCAGAACAAATAGTTTATTTGCTTTTAGTTTTTTCTCAACAGAGAGTAGAGGTATAAGGCCTTATGTTATGTGCTTACATACCTCTGATGCACTCTGCGGTGTTGTCTGTGATTCAGACTTGTCACCAACTGTTTATTAAGTTTTGACTGAAAGACTTTTGAAGGAGCTTGTGTATCCCCTGACACCCAAGAGGATATCTGGGAATCAGATGAAAGCCTGATCTAACCATCTGGAGGTGTTGTTCCTCTCTGCTGGCCCTCATCCAGCAATGCTGTCTTTCCTGGCAGTTTACCCCCAAGAACTACAGTACCATAACAAGTGATTATGTTTATACTGTTGTGTAGAACAGGGGCTGCTGTAGTACAGCTTTAATCTTTTTTTTTTTTTTTTCTTCAAAATTTGGACACAAGGCAGATTATGAACAATATATGTTCTGTATTTAAAAAAAAAAAAAATAATAAAAATTATCTCTTTTCTTCTTTCAGTGATGCAGTACCAAGAGATAAAGAAAGAATGTTAGAGTCAGCACATATCCCCCGCTCTTAAAGACTTTCCCCTTCTCTATTATGTATTCCCGTGGAAAAAAAATTATATCTGCCTAAATCAAGAGTATTATTTCACATATCTAAAACACAATATGAGAGAAATTCCATACATGGTCTGAAAATTTTATAAAATCTTTACTAGTTGTTGTTGTTGTTGTTTTTAATGGCTGAAGTGTATTTTGAAATGTCTCTTATCCAGTTGGTTACTTGGTTGCATTACTTTGACCTGAACAATCTTTTCATTATAAGAATATTAATTAGATTTTTTTTACCCTCCTAGTTTTCAAACAAACGAACAAATCCTCTTGAAAATTACTGCTGTTGACAGAATTTGGGATAAACAAGAAAGATACTTTTTAATCACGAAATTCTGCACTTCCTTCTGAAAATCTGATCATTTCAGCACGATTATATTTTTATGTCTTATTTTTATTTTTTATTCTGTCAAAAAAAAAGAAAACAGGAGTTAAGGAGGCTTTAAGGTTTTCTCACATTCCAAGAGACAGGAGGAAATTCATAGGTTTTATAAATAAATTTTGATTTCTGATCTTGTATTACAATATTGTTGAAAATTGCCATAGTAACTTGAACTATATTTATATTTCAATGTGATTGTTTCCTACATTTAAAACAAATATATGTATATATATTTATGATAAACTAAACAACATCAGTGAACCATTTGTACCCTTATTCCATGTTCAGAAATAAGACATAGAATAGCTTTTGTTGTATTAGATAGCATTATTCAGAGTGGCTACTCTTCATTTGTTAGGAACCCAGTCATTTGTATCAATATTAATTTATTCAATTGAAAATTTCTCCAGACACATCATCAAATCCAATCATGATTGCTCCCCTGAAGACATATATAAAGCCAAGCATTGAATTTGTTGCACCTAAATGTATGCGTTTGATTTAGCATCTATGAGGCTGTTGGCCCTCCTGGTAATCTTGGGTCTCAGGTGTTCTTTGGAAGGCCATTGTAGCCTAAGTGGATCTTACTCCTAATGTTGATGCCTCACATCTCTAAAGTTTGGTGGGATGAATCAGGACCTCAGATTTTACAGGTGAAATTGTTAGTATTGACAGAATTGTGAAGGATCAGGCTCTCAAATTTACTCTATGTAGAAGTCAATGGAGCTCCGTATAGTTATAACAGTTTGCCTACAGGCTGCCGGTTTAAAACTGGGGCCTGAATGTTACCCTATCTCAAATCTGTGTGACTCTGTGCTGGTTCATTAGCTCACAACATGCTGCCAATTTGAAGATTAGGGTTTTAATTGGAATTTATTTACAAGCTAAATTGCTGCTACAGCTATTATTTTTTTTTCTTTTTGTACTGGTTGGGTGGACTTAAGGAATAAGGTTGAGAAAGAACATAGGTCATCTAAAGAAAAGAACGTGTTAAAAAGGAAGAAGAGCAGTTCTTTTCTACTTTTCTGTTCTTGTAATGGTCCTTCCTATGTATACACCCCTGCCTTCTTTATATACCTCTTCGTTTAGGTCATGAATTTGGGGCAAAAAAAATTTTACGATAAGCTAAAAAAAAAAAAAGATGCTGCAGTTCATGCTATAGTAGTTGTTTTTCCTTATACTATATAAGCCACCAACTCAGTTTAATTTTTCTTGATTCAAGAGGTTCAACATCTCACACTTAAGTAGTCTACCAGCATAAGGCATATTCAAATAACTCATTAAAGTAATTTCCGTCAAGGAGCTTCGGTGTACTTAGCCATGTATCATCAATCAACTGCTGTCAGTCTGAGTCAGGTTCAGCTCCTGTGCTGACTCATGATACTGACACTAAATGGACTGAGGGTGCCACAAACACATATTGGGCAAGTCAAGGGACAGAGCTGTCAAAGAAAAATATTTCCATCCTGACATTGAAAAGAAAGGGAATTGAGTGGATTTGATAATCTGGTAGTGACCTATTGTGTGTAGTTGAAGTAGTTCAGGATTTTGACTCAAGCAGAAACACTGGGAGCTGTAATGAGGTAAAAAAATCACAACCCCCAAGTTTGTTGTTGTTCTATTTTTTGTTGTTACCCATGAACAACTAGAAATGCAAGAGTTGCAGAGCCAAAAGAGATGTGAATAGAGGCATATGTGTCAAACATATCTAACAGGAGAACTAATTTGAAACATATGGCCTTTCCCCCTTTTCCATTTTATGTACGATGGTTTTTGGTTCAATAAAAAAAAAAAAAAAGTGGGGTGAGGGGGGGAAGGGGATAAAAAAGTGAAAAGTTAGACATATTCCCACCGGGTTGCTACAGAGCTCAGCCCTGATTTTGAAAAACACTGCAGCTACAGAGTTACAGTGTTAAATATGCATATGCTTGCTTGTCTTCTCATTACACAACTCATGTTTTTGACTGCAGTGTTATGGCTTTGAGAGAGATGAAGAACTTTTTACTTTCTTCCTCCTCAGGCCATAGGTAAACCAAAGGAGAAAGTTCTTGCCAGAAAGGGAAGAGAAAGGCAACTTGGGATTGGATATCCTTGGAATAAGAAAGGTGTTGAAGTTTGGCCTTTACATTGTTTACAACAGCTTCAACCCCTGGCTGGTTATAAGTTGAATCACTACAGCTTTCACAAAAAAAGATTTTAAGCTTCAGATTTCTTGAGTTACAGATCAGGACAGTTACCTACCTTCTTCAGACACATCCAGCAGAAAACATATTCCAACCTTTCTGACAATGGAAGCAAAGAAGTATTATTTTAATATTAAAAATATTTTATATTATTTGATGACTATAATTGAATAATATGAAAAGTATAATAATGTTGTTTAATTATTTAAACAAAATCAACAAGCTGCATGAAAAACAACAACAACAACACCATAACAGTATTGTTATAAAGTACAAATACTTTATAGAAGGGCACTAAAAGACCTACAAAATTAATGTGTTTTTTTTTTTTTTCTCATTCCGTCACTTTTTAGTTACACACTCTTTTTTTATTTAGGCCTGGATCCTCTCTTGTTCTTAGGTTTTGTTCTGGTGTTCTGATTATCTAACCAGATTAGTGTACAATGAGCTCTAATCAATACCAAACAGTTGCACTCCCCAAAGAATTGTTTGTCAAGTAAGGATAACAGGATCACAATGTTTACTGAGCATGTCTTTCCTTAACACTAGAGAATGAAAAAAAAAAAAAAAAAGGAAAGGAAAGGAAAGGAAAGGAAAGGAAAGGAAAGGAAAGGAAAGGAAAGGAAAGGAAAGGAAAGGAAAGGAAAGGAAAGGAAAGGAAAGGAAAGGAAAGGAAAGGAAAGGAAAGGAAAGGAAAGGAAAGGAAAGGAAAGGAAAGGAAAGGAAAGGAAAGGAAAGGAAAGGAAAGGAAAGGAAAGGAAAGGAAAGGAAAGGAAAGGAAAGGAAAGGAAAGGAAAGGAAAGGAAAGGAAAGGAAAGGAAAGGAAAGGAAAGGAAAGGAAAGGAAAAAGAAAGGAGGTAAAGTCACAGTATTGTTACTGTGCTTTCTATTATGATATCTTTTTGGATAAATCATCATAAAAGTGGAAAGGGCCTTTTTTCATCTCTTTTACATTGTCGTAATAGTGCCTTGGAGATAATTCAAGAATCTCTCCCTGTATTTAGGTACTGTATTTACGATTTTGTAGAGCTAGTTAATAAGCTAGGCATCTTTCCCTTGAAAATCACAAATTGAGGCCAAGTTAATTAAGTGTTATAAGGCATCAAGCCAAGGGTGGTGAGTTCTGCTGAACTTAATGAATGAGATTAGGAGTGCTGGCAAATCTGCTAACACCATTCTCTCATATCTACCTACTCAAATGTAGAATATCTTATGACCCATTTACAAATAAGTCCAGAAACTGAAGTCAGGGGTATGTGTACATTTTTAGGAACTTTATCCCACACGTATTTGTCTTTATGTATTTCTGGATATTCATGATAGGTTCCTCTATTTTAAAATGGAGCTGTGTGTGATGTTTGACAGTGTTTACCAGATGTATCACATTCTAGTAACTTAGTTGATTATTTTGATTATTTTATTGGATTCAACATATATAGCTGTTATTTTACAGCTGTCACAGCTCTTTCCAAGATGGTTGCTTGTGATTTCTTTTTTTCTTTTGAAGTATAACATTGAAATTATAATTATTATTTAGTGTTTTTTTAAGACTTTTTAAAATTTGAATATTTATCATTTACATGTTCAATGATTTTTAACAACAAAGTGGGAATTATTAGTTTCCATAGTTAACGGCTCTGCAGTTATTTCTGACAGCAGCAATACTGTATACACACAGGAACCAATTAACAAGGCACTTAAAATACTCACCAATTGAAGATATTTTGCAGCAGATATTGCAGGTTAATGTACATACATGAAATATATCTTCTGATTATTTGGAAGTTGAGAGATAAGTGATAACATGGAATTAATCAGGGGTGGGAGATCCCGCTGGGATTTGGATACAGGAACTGTGACACACCACTGCCCCTTTCTATCAAGTGACACAGCTTTTGACAGGGCTTCATGGTGACAAAAATTTTGTTGACAAAATTTTTGTTATAGTAGAAGTATAAATATTTAAAAGTAGGATAAGATGACTTCTATTTATTTCATCTGTTATGAGTCCCAACGTAAAAACTATTTCAATAAGGATGAAGGACTTTTTTTTTTTTCTTTTTAAAATTGAATACAAAATTAGAATTTTCATTGCAGTGTAATGTTGTAGACCAAGAGCAACTTCACTGAGTTCAGAGATCCTGTTTCCCTTTTCACTGACACTTACTTGATATGAGGGTCACAGTCAGATCTTAATTATGGCCTTTGTCTAAAAGATTGTGTAAGTTTACCCAAAATGTGCCTCTGTGACTGCCTAATCTGTCTGGTCTGTCTCTTTGCTTTTAATGTGTCATCCTGACATACATCTCTCTTCCAATAATGTGCTGTCTCTTGTCTAGCTTTTGTGCTATTTTTCTTCTCCAGAAGGTTTTTTATAGAATAACATTATTAAAAAAAAAAAAAAGGGAAAAAAATAACAACAACAGCAACAACAAATAGGATGCCTCAGAACACTAATCTATCCTTCTCAATTAACACTTCTTCTTGTGTTACTAGCATGTAGTTTTATTGAAAAAAGAGATCATTTAGCCAAAGCTAAAAATGTTTCCTCTGCTCCTTTATCTGGACAGCAAGCATTTAATTTATGTATGCATTTATTTATACAACATCACAAAATATGTAAAAGCATATTGTGTTGCATAGATCAGTGTCCTGCCTGAGACACTTGAGAGAATAAACTAAAGGAGGAACTGACAAAATAGACATTACATCCTGAAAGGAACAGATATGGTATGGCTAGCATATGATGAAAAATTTGTATGTGTTTACTTACACATGAACATAAACATTTTACGTAAAATAAATATATATATAATGTAAAACATCCATCAAACCAGAAAAAAAAAAAAAAAACTTCCTGCACGATAATAGTCACCAGAAATGCTACCATTAAAGCTTTGTTTATTCTTCCTATTCTTCTTCTAAAACTTAATGGCAAAAAAAGCAAGTAATGATCTGTTGAAAAATATTTTTATTTTTTTTTTCTAAGACTCTAACATTCAGAATTACATAAAGCACAAGAATTTAACATTGAAGCTTTTTTCTTTTTTCTCTCTTCCTTCCTTCCTTCCTTCCTTCCCTCCTTCCCTCCTTCCTTCCTTCCTTCCTTCCTTCCTTCCTTCCTTCCTTCCTTCCTTCCTTCCTTCCTTCCTTCCTTCCTTCCTTCCTTCCTTCCTTCCCTCCTTCCCTCCTTCCCTCCTTCCCTCCTTCCCTCCTTCCCTCCTTCCCTCCTTCCCTCCTCCCTCCTCCCTTCCTCCCTTCCTCCCTTCCTCCCTTCCTTTCTTTCTCTCTCTTTCTGTCTTTCTCTCTCTCTCTCTTTCTCTTTCTCTCTTTCTCTTTTTTCTTTTTTTTTCTCCTGTATATCTTTCTAGTATGTCTTGATTTACATAACCATGATAGTTTGACCAAATGCATTGTATCTGAGTAAATTAATAAAACATAATATTTGAAGAGCGATTCAGAAAGCAAGATGATCACTAAAAGCTTCTTAAATTTTGCATATTGTGAAATTCAAGTGGCATTGCTTGTAACAATGCATTCACCATGACTGTTTATTAACATATTTTCATTAAACTAAAACATTATAGTGCCACGCAAAATAAAGTAGAAATTTTGGATATAGAGGATATATGTTGACCATTAGTCAGGTATTAATATTTCTTGAGTCAATACTTACATTACCTATGTATATTTGACTGCATGGGAAGGGAATTAGAGAAAAAGAGGGAAAATTAAACTTTTCAACAATTTATCCATCTTGGCTAAATGGAAACTTGCATGCAGCTCAACATTTCTTTAAGCCATTTTCAGTTTCCATTAATTTTCACTTTCCTATGGCATTGTTACTTAAACAATTCCCTTTGTCTCACCTACTGAAAGACTGAATTAACTTGTTAATGTTTCAAATATACAGAATAGATTTATTACTACTTCAAGGGTTTTTTAAGATACAGAGGAAATGTCACAGAATTGCAAAGTATAGCTGTTATTTATTTAGTTATCCTGTCCACAGTTTAGAAACAACTAGAAACATTTGGAAAGTTTAGTCACTATTTTCCAGTGATATCCGTGGATGAGTAAGTATTCTTGGGTAGAATAACTAAAAATTTAAGTGTTCATTTTTATTGTTAGGCTAGACTGTGTTACTATCCTATCATTATTCTGATATTCCTTTGCACAAATATAGATGAAAAAATTGTTGACCTAACCTTGGGAACTGATATTAAATTACATTCAGGCAAATGCTTTTGCCTTTCTTGGTTTTTTGTTTGTTTTTTTTTTTTTTTTTTGTGCTTCAGTAAAGGTGTCGAACAGTCTATAAAATAATGTTTCTTTGAGGATTACTCTTCACTGTCTGTCTACTTAGAGCAAGACCTTAATAGAACATCTCATTTCGCAGTGGTGTTTCTAGACTTAAAGATATGGATTATGTACAAAATAAGGTCAGTGAAGACCAAACCAATCAAACAAACAAAGAGAAAAAGCAAAACAAATAGCCTTCTTTGCAGGCATGCTTAAAAAAACATGGTCTTATAGAGGAGGATGATATCTTGTGGCCAAAAAGCTAAAAGTACATTTAAACTAAAGTTTGCTTGCATTCATTCTCTGCCGGGAGCAGGAAAAGGAGTCTCCCCATTGCTCCTGAACTGCCCCTACAGAACAGATCCGATGCTCTAGGTCTGGGGAAAAGAGACTGTATGAATAATGGTAAAGACTTCGGAAAGGACAACCATACAGCACTGGCAGTCTACCACCTGCATCAGAACCAGTAACACAAAAAAAAAAAGCATGAAGGGTGTTAGTAATTGGAGACCCCTCTCTGAGAGGCACTGAGACACCCATTTGCCATCCAGATAATCTCTCCAGTGAGGTTTGCTGTCTGTCTGAGGTTCACATTCATAATAATACAAAGAGGCTACTGAGCCTGGGGGGTCCTGAAAGACTACTACCCATTCCTACTCTTTCTCATGGGATCAAATTAGTCTGCAACAAATAGACTCCAAAATATCAAAAGGGACTTTACATCGTTCGGAAAGATGTTAAAGGGATCAGGAGCACAAGTAGTGTTCTCCTCCATCCTCCCAGTTGGTGACTGGGACCCAAAAAGAAGCAGAAAAACAGACCAATTGAATGACTGGCTGTGTGGCTGGTGCCATGCCCAAGGTTTTGGGTTCTACGATTTTGGACATACTTATGAGAGACCACGCATGCTGACAACGGATGGGACACAGATAACCAGGTGGGGCAAGAGTGTTCTGGGCAGCAAGCTGGCTGGACTTATTAACAGGTCTTTAAATTAATTGTGGTGGGGGAAGGGGAAGCACCTCTGAGAGATGGAAGCTAACCTGGGAAAACTGTCAATTTAGGAAACAACAGGGAAATACTTGTGAACTGTCCCAAAGGAAGTAGGAAGGCTTCATCTGAAAAGGTGATGAGACTGGTAACCCAGCTGAAGTGCCTCTATACCAATGCATGCAGCATAGGAAACAAGCAGGAGTTGGAAACCATGGTGCAATTAAAAAAATATGACTTGACTGTTATCATGGAAATGTGGTGTGATGGATATTGGAACACTGGAATAGAGGGCTACAAGCTTTCCAGAAGAGAGAGGCAGGGAAGGATGGGGCAGGGGTGTTGCCTTTTATGTTAGGGAAGGGACCGATTGTGAAGACATGCCTCTAAGAAACAGCTGTGGACAGGTTAGAAGCTTGTGGGTAAAAGTTAAAAGCTAAACCAATAAAGAACACCTTGTGGTTGGGGTCCACTACACGCTGCCTGATTAACGGGACCTTGTTGATGCGGCCTTCTTGCTTCAACTACAAGAGGCATCATACTTGCATGCTCTCATCCTGATGTGGGACTTCAATAACCTGGATATCTGTTGGTAAATCTACACAGCAGGCTGTGAGCAATCCAGGAGACTCATGCAGTGTATTGACGATAACTTCCTGGTCCAGGTATTAGACAAACCAACTAGAGGAGAAGCATTACTCTACCTGGTGCTTATCAGGTCAGATGAACTCATTGAAGAGGTTAAATTGGAGGCAGTGACCATGCTCCGGTTGAGTTCGTGACCTTGAGGAATATAGGCCTGGCAAAGAGAAAAGTCAGAACTGTGAACTTCCAAAGACTGAACTCCCGGTGGTTTAAAAACCTAGTGGACAGGATCCCCTGGAACACTGTCCTTAGGGACAAAGGAGATGAACAGAGCTGGCAACTCTTTAAGGTTGCTTTTCTTAGAGCACAAGAACTCTCCATCCTCCTATGTAAGATAGCAAACAGGGAGGGCAGGAAACCAGGATGATTGAGCAAGGACCTGCTGGTCAAACTGAGGCACAAGAAGGAAATGCACAAGCAGCAGAAGCAGGGACTTGTGGTCTGGGAAGAGTACAGGGATAATGTCTGTCTGTGCAGGGATGGGGGCAGGAAAGCCAAGGCACAGATGGAATTGAGCTTGGCAAGGGGTATAAATAAGATGGGGGCAGGAAAGCCAAGGCACAGATGGAATTGAGCTTGGCAAGGGTTATAAATAACAAGAAGGGATTCTATAGGTGCATTGGCCAGAAAACAAAGGCCAAGGAGAATGTGTCCCCTCTGATAAACAAGAAGGGAGAACTGGTAACAGACATGGAGAAGGCTGAGGTACTCAGCAACTTCCTTGCCTCACTCTTCACTGCCAGTCAGCCTTCCCATATCTCTCAAGTCCCTGAACTTCTGGGCAAGGGCTGGAGGAGCAAAGTCTCTCCCACTGTAAGCAAAGAGCAGGTCTGAGACCAGACCACCTGATAAAACTGAACAGGATTAAGTCTATGGGGCCCAATGACATGCACCCCAGGGTCTCACGTGGAGTGTTGTGTCCAGGTCTGGAGCCCCCAGCACAAGAAGGATGTGGAGCTGTTAGAGCAAGTCCAGAGGAGGGCCACCAAGATGACTGAGGAACTGAAGCACCTCGCCCATGAAGAAAGACTGAGAGAGCTGGGGATGTTCAGTCTGAAGAAGAGAAGTCTCTGGGGTGACCTCGCTGCGGCCTTTCAGTACTTAAAGGTGACTTATAAAAAGATGGAGAGCGACTCTTTGTTCAGTCAGATAATGAAAAGACAAGGGTGACTGATTTTAAACTAAAAGTGAGGAGATTTAGATTAGAGGTTAGGAGGAAATTTTTGACTCAGAGGGTGGTGAGGCACTGGAAGAGGTTTCCCAGAGACATTGTGGATGCCCCATCCTTGGAGGTGTTCAAGGCCAGGCTGGATGGGGCCTTGGCCAACCTAACGTAGTGGGTGGCATCCCTGTCCATGGCAGGTGGATTGGAACTAGATGATGTTTAAAATCCCTTCCAACCCAATCCATTGTATGATTCTATATTCATGATTCAATTATCATGATCACCATTCCACAAGTAGCGCAATGCACCTTCAGTCTAGTAGATGAATGACTGGTGTATTTTATTGAAGGAACAGGAGTACAGGTTATTTTGGATTGCTCATGATAAATGAACTGTCTGCAAAGTACATGCAAGTACCAGAAATATGACAAACACAATCAACTACATATAAGCTACCTTATGAAACAGCTCTACAGAGGATCTTAGATTTCCCAGGGAAACACTCAGTATAACCGAAGGTTCAAAACTCACCCAATAGTGGGGAAAGAGAAAAGCAGCCTGTCAGCTGATCCCAGAAGGTAGAGATGTCCTCCTGACTTGTCTGCAATATCTTCCCTAACATTTTTCCTCTCTTGACTCATTCTTATGTTATTTTCTTACTTTTAGGTGGAGCTTGAGGTACTCTAGTCATACGTATCTTTAATATGATTGGTATAAATTTTCTCACTTTTGCTTTAAATATATAGGCCTAGAGAAATTCAGAGCACATGCTCACCCAGAGGACATTATTTGGTTATCAGTTAGACACAGGTCAGGCCATGAGTTACATAGTATCATCCTGTCAGTGATATCACAGAGCCTGGCCACGGTGTATTTACTCTGCTCCACTCTCCATGCTATTACCCTTAGAGTCACAACACCAAGCTCCTCTGGTGTTGCCAATATTGAAGGTTGCAGGTTATTTTCCCAAGGGGATTAACATGGGTCAAATTCCTTTCACATCTGCTACATCCCACCCTGGAAGTTTCCTCAGTGCTGAACCTTCTCTTAAGATGTAGACATACCTTTAGTCTCAATAAGTCACCTCCAGCAATTATTCCACAGTATTCCACTGTACAATACAGTGTTGAATTAGATCTGTTACTACTGTTAGTTAACATCAAGCAACTTTTATAGTTCATAATATCTCTGGAAACTCTTAAAAATGTGAAATAGTCCATCCCATTTGTCTGGAAATATTCAAGTATTTATGAAACAGAGTCATATTTGTTGATTACACAGACCAAATGAAATGGCTTTGTTTCAGTGTCGCATGACACCATCCCCAGACTATTTTTGACAGCCAGTCAATGGAAGTTAAGATTGAAATGAATCACTTATCAACAATAAACTGTGAATGGTATTAATTTGGCCTGAGTTCATTCAGCTGTAGGCTAGATGTCTACTATGTCTACTCTTAAGATCTGCTCTGCTCTTAAGGTACATATTAAGGTTACTATTCTTTTACTGTGCCATTTTCCTCCTTTGACTAAAAGGAAATGAAAATAGTTAAAATACGTAAATAGTTTTAATATGGCCAAATGTAGGCAAAATTAATACTCCCCCTCCCCCCTTTTTTTTTCAATATGTAGTTTTACTTTTCTATATATTCAGAGACAATTCCAGTTTGAGAGACAATTCTAGCCTGAAAGAGAGAAAACTGATTACCTAGTCAATAGTTGTTCATATTAGACACTTACCTATGCTATGAAATTTAATATATTGAACTTAGAAAGGGAAAAGATAGTGAATACTGTTGGTTGGTTCAGAAGTCAGTGACATGATCTTTCTCAACTTCCTTTAGTGCCTGTCATTTCAATGTGTCTCTCATTTCAATGCAGAGAACACTGTGCACACTTCCCAATAGATAAGAGTGAGTGGAAGCTGAACAACTATAAAAACCTATAAAATCCACTTATAATAAAAACCTATAAAATCTACTTATATTTTAATGCTTTTTCAAGGGTGAAAGGTTTCTGTACATTTCCATCAAAAGAAAAAAAATCTTTAAAAGTAAAACGATGGGAAGGGAAGGGAAGGGAAGGGAAGGGAAGGGAAGGGAAGGGAAGGGAAGGGAAGGGAAGGGAAGGGAAGGGAAGGGAAGGGAAGGGAAGGGAAGGGAAGGGAAGGGAAGGGAAGGGAAGGGAAGGGAAGGGAAGGGAAGGGAAGGGAAGGGAAGGGAAGGGAAAACTCAAAAACTTAAAGCAGACTGCTTTTCCTTCTCCTTGGAATTCTGTGAAATGCCTAATCTGATCCATTAAAAAAAAAAAAATAAATAAAGGTGGAGTTTTAGACAAATATTTTCCAGGTCATTTGGGTGAAGTTTACTGAAAGAACTTCAGCAGCAGGATCCAGACAAGATTAGACACAATATCAGACAAGTGGCTTTGAGTATGACTGTGCAAAGAGGTGGCAGTTTTGTTTAGCTAATGATGTAAGAAAAACTCTGAAATGCATTTTAAACCAAACAAAAAATATGTTCATGATTTCTTAACAAAAATGAGAAAGGGAAATAGGAAGAAAAATTTATTATTCTTATAATCTCATCTCATCATGGTCATCTCATTTCTATGTATGTATTTTGAAAATTGTGAAGTATATATTGAACAAACATTCACACACACACACAAAACAAGCAAACAACAACAACAACAACCAAACAATGAAACAAACAACAACAACAAAACAGGTTGAAGGAGGCATTTTCATCTTCTGTTCTTCCAGCCAGGACTACTGGTTAGGGTACTTCTCTAGGAGGTAGAATACCTACATTCGCGTTGCTCCTTAGTTTTAAATCTTTAAAGATTTAATAAGTTTAAAAATGAAAATACTCGATGTCTAACAGTGTTATGTTTTCAGAGAAGAGAGGAAATGTTTTTTTTTCTTTCTTCATTGGTCGTTGTACTTACATAAGAATTATTATTAGTAGTATTTCTTTAAACTATTGTGTTTGTTTTTGGTGTTGTTGTTTCACCATTACAACTGGGGTGATGAATTGGTAGGGGCGTGACTCTATAAAGTTTATTTACACTGTAAAAATCTGAGCGAGGGTTCCTTAGAAATCAGTGACTAATCCCGAGTCACTGATACTCAAATTGTGTTTTACTAAGGGATACGTGTGAGATAAGTTTTCTTCAGATAGTCAAGAATCTGGTTCAGCCTTATATCTTATAATGTTGTGCAAACCAAATAACGATTTTGGAAAAGAGTCTGTTATTACTGGTTTTGTGTATTAATCCTGAGAAACATTTCCAGTTTTCAGTTTTACAGATGTATTTCCATAAATACATCTGTATCAAATAAATAAATAATAATAATTATTTTAATTAGAAAATAATCACAATCCTTACTATATGCTAGAAATTAAAAATAAATAAATAAATAAAAAATAATGCAGTTGAATTTGGAACACAAAGGAATTCCTAACAAATGTGCACAGAAAGTTTCACCTGAATAAGGAACCAAAGAGACAACAAACCATACATCACAAATGCTAGTCGCATTGCTTAAAGGACTCCTAAAAGGTACTCAGAAACTACGCAAATGAAGCTGTTTTGAGAAAATATCTAGACCTGCATACATCATTTAAACTGAACAAGTAAAGAGCGGTAGATATTTCCATCCAGTTAAGAGGAAAAAAGATTATAATTAAGAAATAATTAAAATGAAAACTAGAAAGGAAGAAACTAGAAACAGATGCAAAGAGAGAGGTACTTAGGGAACATAAAACCTGAGATGAGATTGGGAAGACAATGAAAAGGTAATTAGAAATGTTGAGTACATTTTCTCTTCTGCCTAAAGCAAAGAATATTTTCACTAACTGACAGGTCTTGCAATGGTCCTACTAGTGACCTCCAGCATAATGTCACCATTTTGCTGTCTGGCAATTACATAAAAATAAAAACAATATATATATATATATTCTCTTTAAAATCAATTGACTTAAGTCAAATCTTGACATGAATTTCCTCTTGACTTAATGGTGATCTGTATTTCTGCACTATAAAGAAAGTGGTAATAATAATAATAATAAAAAAGCTAAAAAAAAATTAAAAAAAATCTGATAGTTTCTGAACTATATTTGACAGAAATATATATATATATTTATATACATATAACTTATATATATGTATATATAAGTATGTATAAGTATATATATATACTTTCCAAGCTTTGTTACAAGCCAGAAAATGTGTAATAAAGACTGATTCTGGTAGTTATTTAGCAAGCAGTCCACAAAGGAATTTTCTTGATAACCTCATGTTAGTATGACATTTGAGTCTTCAAGGTATCTGTATCTTCCAGAACCTTGGAAATATTTACTGTGCTGAAATTTATACAACCTAGCCATATATTGAAAAAAAACTAACAGCAATCTTGGACACAACAATGCAATCATTAGCAAAAAAAAAAAAAAAAAAGCAAATGAAAGCAAGCAAGCAAGCAAACAAACAAAACCAACCAACCAAAAAACTCAAAATTCACATTTTTGTCTGTTGCAGTCATCACTTCCAAAGATATTTTGTCAAACAAAATTACTTTGCTGTACATGATCAGGAATATCCTGGGCTACACCCAGAATGCATTCTGAAACAACTCACAATTTCATTCTGCTTTGGAAAACTTTTGAACTCCCTCCTACATCTCACCAAATATCTCATTTGTTCTCACAGAGATTAAAAAAAAAAAAAAAAAAAAAAAAAAGACATCCTGATTTTACATTCTCAGGAAGAAAAGGAAGAAAAGACTTGGCTGATTTATGTCTAGAATGGAACTAAAGTCATCGCATCTGTGACCCAGGTCAGGATTATTCTTAATAATCACAATTAATTTCTAGAGAGCAGCTTGTCTACAGCAACAACAGCTGTTCCTTTGACTAACTATCTGCATTTTGGCAAGCAAGTGTAAACAGAACTGACTAATTTTTTCATTACATTTCATTTGAGTTACAGCATGAAAACTAAGAGCTGAAGTCAGTCCTAATCAGCATCTTTTGTGTTATTTTTCTCTATAGACAGATCTTTTGCTTTAATTTATGTCTTCCTCTTTTCTCATTGAAGACCTTTCAATCTGTGAATAATAACATGGGCCAAATAATCCTCTCAAAGCCGTGGGAGCTTTCTCTTTATTTTCAATATGAACACTTTCAAAGTATTAAAGGCAAATGGAAATTATGTGGCAGGTGGCTTTTTTTCCTTTCTTTCCTTAAAAACAAAAACAAAACAAAAAAAAGTAGTTTCTTTGCTTGACCAAATCTTGCAAAATGGGTTCAGCATTTAATGAGTAAATAAAATCTTATTGGAGCTGTGTTTGAAATACACAAAATGAACAAATTTAGATGTCTGCAGATTGCATATCTCTGTCTGAGCTGATCACTATGAGATCCCTTCACAGTCCATAGGGAGTAATAGGAATTTTCAGATACAATGAACCTTATCAGCAGTGAATATATAGATATTTATATGGACTTGTCACACTATTTCTATCCACTGACTGTACAGGGACCTAGCATGACTAGTTCAGATATAGTTAGCAAGTTAGGAGAGTTGAATCCCATCCTGACTGTTAAGGACTTTCTTTATTAGAAAATTATGTCAAATTGAACATCATTGAGTATGAAATGGACATGGAAATGGACTGATTTCCATTCTACCTTTTGTCTGATGCAATATAAAGCTAGCACTGTTACATTTTATTAACTTCTACTAAATTTGCTAGATCCAGTTGTGTCATATACTTGTTTCCAGAATGTGGGGGAAAAGAAATTTAGAAAGATATAATCTGATCTCAACATCTTAAACAAATCAACATCTGTGAACAAATCCTAAATTTTATTTACAAATTAAAAAACAACCAAACAACAACAACAACAAAACATCCGAACCAACACAAATAACTTTTTAAAAGTATAGTTCATCATAACTATTTCAATGACTACTGAAGAAATACAGTGTTTATCATTTAGAAGCCCTAATTAGGAAAAATAAATTCCATGACAATTTAATGAGATAAAATTGCAATATCCAATATTACCGAGCTACAATATAACTCTCCATGCTGAAGAATGGAGCATTTTACAGCCTGAATTATTATTATTATTATTATTATTATTATTATTATTATTATTGGCAGTTGCTGAAAATCCATAGTGAGCTTTCTCTGCTCTGCTATCCAGTGTCACCAAGGCTGGATCCCACTTTGTGACAGACTATTTGCAGCACCAGTGCAATCAAAATGCCCTTCAACAAAGGGAGTCAAAGGAGTCAAAGGTCTTTCTAGTGTTTTGTTTGTTTGTTTTTGTTTTTTGTTTTTTCTTCTTTGAGTGTGATGTTATTACATGCAAATTTATGGTGACAAAGGAACGTTTACTAAAATAAATATATATGCAAATAGGTAGATAGATAAGTACTGGATCAATTGATTCACTGTCTAACCTAAATGGGACTTTATTCAGTCAACTGATAGTTTAAGGGTCTTAAATTAGAATAAAAAAATGTAAGTTGGAAGGATGACCTATATCTCTAAATCTTCTTTTTCCTATCCTTTCACTCAGCAGTTCACCTGTGATTCATGTTCCTGAATTTCTTAGATCTCTATATCACCTCTGAACACATTTCCATAGTATTTTTTTCATTATTTTATTTAATCTGTGTATTATTTTGGTTAGATCACTATTCTTCCAATGTATTTCTCATCATATTCGATGAGGTTAAATGAACAGTCAACAACCAAGAAACAGACAATCTTCTAACAACCAAGCTTTACTAGCTATATTTACAATTTATGGAGATATCAATATATAAAGAAACTTGTTTTGGATTAAACCTGACTGGCTGCCAGATGCCTGCCATGCTGCTCTCTCACTCTCCCTTCTCAGCAGAATAGGGGGAGAAAATACAATGAAAAAACTTGTGAGACAAAATAAGAACAGGGAGATTACTCACCAATTGTCATGATGGGTGAATCAGACTCATCTTGGGAAAAAAAAATAAAAATAATTTATCGTCAATTAAAAATTGAGTAGGATAGGGAGAAACAAAAATGAAACTAAAAGCATCTCCTTCCATCCTCCTTCTTCCTAGACACAACTTCATTCATCACTCCTCTACTACCTCCTCCTAAGTGTCTCAGTGGGATAGGGAATGGGGATTGTGGTCATTTCATAACTCTGCCAGACAAGATAATTCATTTGGCCTCTGGCAGAAGGGTTTCTGCTGTCTGTTCTTCCTTCCCGTGCTTGAGTGTAGGCTCTCTTCCATGGGATGTAGTCTTTCACAAAATGATCCAATGTAGGTCCTTCCCATAGGATGTAGTTCTTCAAGCACACAAGATGTAGAGCTCTAGCATGGTTCCCCCATGGGCTGCAATTCCTGACAGGAGCCTGCTCCTTCAGGGGCTCTCTAAGGGCTGCAGCTTCCTTCACACCATATCCACCTAGCCACAGTGTGGATATCTGCTCTGACACATTCCTATAGGGGTTGCAGGGCAACAGCTTGGTTCACTATGGTCACCTCTACAGACTGCAGGGGAATTACAGAATCACAGAATCACGGAATTGTAGGGGTTGGAAGGGACCGTGAGAGATCATCAGGTCCAAACCCCCTGCCAAAGCAGGTTCTTAGACCAGGCTGCCCAGGTAGGCGTCCAGAAGGGCCTTGAATATCTCCAGAGGAGGAGACTCCACAACCTTCCTGGGCTTCCAGTGCTCCGTCACCCTCACTGTGAAGAAGTTCTTTCTCATGTTGGTGCGGAACTTCCTGTGCTCCATCTTGTGGCCATTACCCTTTGTCCTGTCCCCACAAACCACTGAAAAGAGGTTGGCCAAATCCCTCTGTCTCCCACGCTTCAGATATTTATAAACGTTGATAAGATCTCCTCTCAGTCTTCTTTTCTCCAGGCTGAACAGACCCAGGTCTCTCGGCCTTTCCTCTTAAAGTGCCTCCAGTGCCTGGAACACCCCCCACTCACCTTTCTTCACTGACTTTGGAGTCTGCAGGGTTGTTTCTCTCACATTTTTCTCACCCCTCTCATATCTGCTGTTACACCATTTTTTTCCCTTTCTTAAATATACTGTCACAGAGGTACCACCAGCATTGCTGACTGGCTTAGCTTTGGCCAGTGGTAGGCTCCTTTTGGAGACAGATGGAGCTGGCTTTGTCTCACAAGGTGACAGCCCCATGTGTATTCTCAGAGAAACCACCACTGCACACTCACTGCACCCCTCATTCCCTCCTGTGAAAACTTTACCAGATAAACTCAACATAACAAGATACCTAGTCAAATGACCAAACACCCTGGGAGTGCTGGAAGCTTGGAGACAGTGTACAGAATCACTCCATTTAATTTCAGGATCTTTAAGTACGAAGTGCATATTATTCACATGTCTATAGTTTTTGTCCATTCTTTGTTCTTGTCAAATTTTATCAGTTTTCCAACTCTTTCTTTGAGTTTTCCATGTCTCTACTTCTTGTTTTTGAGCTGCAGCTCATAGGTAAGATCACAGTATTATATCTAAAGGCACTTTTCTCAGGTTTCTTGACATCCTTCCATTTTAGATATAGAATTCCTAATTAAAAAAAAAAAATCTGTTTATTTTGTCAGAAAGGTTCAATCATGTATTATTTATGTTAATGGTTGTTTATCAGCTACAAGCTAATTGATCTATAGTATCCCTGAGATATTTTCTTATGTGTATAATTGATTTATGAGGCATACAAAACTCCCAACTCTTTCTTTCCTTTTCTTCATACCAACAAATTCTATAAAAACTTTGGTTCATTTTTGCTTTACTTACTATGATTAACTCTCAGGAACCTGTTATCATGAACTGACTAATAACCACCTTTCTCCCTGAAAATAAATTCATCTTGTTGGTCTCTGTAGATCATAGTTTAAAATAAAAAGGTAAGTGGAAATCTACATACATTCCATTAAAAATACTGCATAACTCTTCTCCATAGTCAGTTTCTAACATTTCTCACATTAAAGATGCTTCTCTTTTGCTTCTTAAAGTCTTATTAAAGCTCTCACATACATATGTTGCTGACATTGATCACATTACCATATTGTCTAATATTGACAGATCAGAAGATATTTTTGCAGCAATCATAGAAGCATGTGTACAATTGCTAACTATCTTTGTCCTCAGTTTATTTACGAGGAAAGTGCACAATTTCCAGTGCTGAAGTCATCAAGAATCATGTCCTACTCTTAGTCTTTTGATGTGTAAATACATTTTTCTTCTTGCTGAAATAATTTCCATACCTTTATATTCCCATGACTACAAAGAACTATCAGTTCAGCTCCCTTTAGAGACAAAAACTAGTCTGATTTATTTTACTTGCATGTGTATTACTGTGATGCACATTTGTAGTTTCCTGAATATAGATAGCCCTGTTGTCATTGCTGGTAACAGTCCACAGATCCTTTACTAAGCTACGACACAGACCTCAGGTCAGGTACTGGCTAGCTTTACCTGGATTTGTCTTGGCTCTATTGTAGATTTATCTTAGCTGAGTTGCAACAAGAACTGTTTAATGAGTGGATGACTAATTCCTAGTTTGTGTAAGGACAACAAACAAGTGTCTAGCATGTACTATGTACCATGAGTTTTAAAATTAGAGGTAATGTGGAGTTTCAGATCAGTGAAGAAAAATCAAGGTATAAAATACCTTGGAAAGGATGATTTCAAGCAAACTTTGGAGAAAGTAGGAAGAAACTATCAACATCAGCATCATGCACATTCCAAAGAGGATGAGGAAGAACTACTCATCATTATCATCATTTGCCTCCAAGTGAAGACCTCAAAATGCTATTAAATTTCATAACATCCCCTGGCAGGGGGATTGGACTAGATCATTTTTCAAGGTCCCTTCCAATCCCTAACATTCTGTGATTCAGTGATAATATGTCTAACCCTCATCTGCAACTATCAACCTCAGCACCCAAATAACCCTGAAAATGATAGACACTAGATTTTTTTTCTTATTTATTAAAAATAAAATAGACTAAATATGACTGATTGATTCCTTGCCTCCACTATTGCTCCACTTGGGGGGTGGCATTAGGTGAAGGAGTTAAGTTGAGCCTGGGAAAGGTATAGTTTTAATGTCTGTCTGTTTATTTCTCACTAACCAAATCTACTTTAATTGGCAATAGAATACATTAATTTTCCTCAAGTTGAGTCAGTTTTTCTGCTGACAGTAAAAGGTAAATGATCTCCTTCTCCTTATCTCATCCTGTTTTGTCCTCGTGTTCTGCTGAGAAGGGGGAGTGAATGAGCGGAGTCTGGCCCTCATCCAAAGGTGACTTAACACAACTTCTTTTCAAGGGAAACAGGACAAGGGATACATAAAAATATAAGAAAGGGGAAAACAGAACAATTCTGTAGCTGGCTGAACAACAGATAACCAAATGGTGAGCATGTAGCATTATAGAATCATAGAATCATTAAGGTTGGAAAAGACCTCCAAGATCATCTGGTCCAACCCACTACCGTCAACCCACTACTAACCACACTACCACCAATCTTTTAACTTCATGACACATGGCTGAGTACCCATTCAAAATGAATCAGCCAGTGCAGCATTCAACAAGAGGAAAGAGTGACAGACTTCTGGATATGTAATAAGAGACCTTAACCATTCTATCATATGTTTCCACAACATAAAAGAAGACAGCTAGATATTATTGGCACTGTTTATTGTTCCCATAGTAGATTTTGTAATGTTCATGACTGTAAAATAGTTATTTTGTAGCTTTTTGTTTGTTTGTTTTTGTTTTTGTTTTGTTTTTGTAGTGTTATGGGATAAACTTAAGAACCTGAAAAGTTTTGCTGTTTTAGCAGATCCCATTATCCCAAAGTCACTAAGTGACTTTGGCTAGGGTTCCTTCCTTTATACATCTCTCAAGGATTAGTTGTGGATATTAACTTCCTTCACAGAAGCTCCTGTGTCACTGTTCTTTTCATTTATGTCTAAAGCACTGTTGATAACACACCGGTGTGTTCACTATTACTGCATAGTGCTTGCACAGCATCAAAGATTTCTCTGCCTCTTCTGCTAAAAGCTCATAGCTTGGGAAAAGGTAAGAGTTTGCACTGGGGCCAATGCATCCAATGTAGCAAAGCCCAAACTGACCAAAGGTATATTCCATGCCATATAAAGTCATGCTTAGCAATGAAAGCTCAGGGAAAGGAGGAGGAATAGGGAATTGTACACGGCTATGGCACTGGAAGTACCAAGTGCACGTTACATAAGCTAAGACCTCACTTTCCAGGAAGTAACTGGACATCTGCCTGCCAATGGAAAGTAGTGAGTAATTCCTCTTTTTGCTTTGCTTTCACCGTTAAACTGACGTTATCTTAATTCTCAAGTCTTCTTGCCTTCTTTCCATTTTCTTCCTGTCCCAGGAGGGGAGTGAGCAAAGGCCAAGGTCGGCGTTTGGCTGCTGGTGAGGACAACATACAGTCCAGCATATACATCCATATGTAACAAACCCAATGTATCTCAGAAGCTCCATTTTTTGTTTTGTTTTGTTGTTGGTGGTGGTGGTAGTGGTGGTGGTATTTTGCTTTGGTTTCGTTTGTTTGTTTTTCTACAGCAGAAATGCATAAAGTAAATCTCTCCTTACTGCTTGCTTGTGCCTGAGATGAGACCTCCAGTCAGTCAAACAATTCATCTAGAACTCAAGTCAATATTTGTGTGATTCAGAGGTCCTTTAAGAAAGGCCAGATGAACTATCTTGTCTGGCAAGGTGTAGCCATAGTTCTTGTTTTCAAAAAGTATTATATACTTTCCAACATAAAGCATACTATTGTAATGCATTGTTTAATATCACTTTTTTTTTTTAATGTATTCAACTTCAAGAATGTGAGGTAAATCAGATTTCCAGCTTACATCAGAAAAATAGCACTCAAATGATACTGAAATTTAAACGCAAAGACACAGAAATTCAAATGTTATTTTTCCACAACATTTAACAGTGTAAGAGGATTGTTCATTCCTCAAGACTACAGCCTTCAAAATGTTATCTTTAGTTCTTAATTAATTATTCTTTGCTTCAAACTTGTAAACATTTATGATCACAATCTGTGTGATTTGCAGATTTCTTCTGGGAGTCTTTCCAGGACACCTGTTTTTTCCCCTTGTCTGCACAGAGAATCCAGGAATTAGTTTACCAGTACTGTATTCCTTGGTACATAAAAGGTGGGTGTAAGTCATTTGCTTGACTTGAACAGATTGAACCTTATACTAAATACGTGGATAGTTACATGCAATTAATAAGGCTATCCTGGAACATAATTGACAAAAAAAAAAAAAGTGCAAATAATTTTTTGTTTAGGGAATTATGGTCTAAACATGTTTACATAATTAATATCCAAATATGTCTGTGTGCATTTTATAATAAAGCTGACACTTATAGACTACTGCAAAGACTATGGAGGTGAAATGAGGGAGGAAAAAAAGGAAATTTATTTTGTAGACGACAATCTCTAATGACTAATCTTCTGACCAAAAAACTTAAAAAGTAGGCAATGCTGACATTTTAGGTGTATGGCTTTTGAGGCCTTGAGACTGTTATTCAGAGGAATCAAACATCCACAGGTCCTAATGACGTAATTAGGAAGTGAATGTGTATCACTGTGAAAAAGCAGAGCCTAAAGGATCAGGACTCTTGAGGTCTTTGAGTTGAACAGCCGAATTGTTATGGGTTTACTATCATGTAGAACTGTCTCTGTTTTTCAGAATGGAGGAAAAGAAAGATTCTAATCTTCATTAAAATGGGATTACCTTCTATAGTAAAGATGTATTTTCTTTGGAGGATAGGAAAAACAAAAGAAAAAGAACATTTGGCTTATATGAAACAGTAACATCAATTATACATGCTAACAATAATGATCATTGTTATGGGCAGATGCCAAGGCATTCTAATTTTGAAGGAAGGATGATATCAACTGGGAGTCAAGCAAGTCCAGTGAAAAGGGAATACAGGTGCTAGGGACAACAAAGAGTGTGTTAAACAGAATACACAGAAAACACACACACACACACATTTACAAAACAAGACAAGAAAACAAACAAAAACATCATCACCACCACCAAAAGAGAAAAAAAAAGAAAGAAAGAAAGAAAAAATACAATAAAATAGTTGCTTAAAAGCATACTGTGTCAAGA
>NC_137694.1:178388216-178403216 GCF_964034855.1 Anser brachyrhynchus | reverse complement strand
TCTGGGACACTGAAAATGTCCTGTAAGTTGCTTCATATACTTTGTGCTTCATTCCTAACCCAAAGAAAAATGTAGAACTCATCCTCAAGTAATCACTTTCTTTTATACCAAAATAGAGGTGGGGCAATGTTGTAAAACATTTACATAAATATTAATTCATGTTCTTAAGTAAGTTCATTTGAGCTATTTTCATACCTTCTTTGTGCTTGTTTTCTGTCAATATTGCTGTGAATGAGTCTTACTAGTGATAAAATTCATGAAAGATACCTTCGGCTTGAATGCTCATTTACCAAAATCAAAATTTGACTTTCATAACCCATAAGTGGTGTGGATTTCAAATATGCAAGTTAAAATTGCACTTCAAAAATGTAATTCAGTATGTGATTGAACATTCTCACAAAATGAAATGCAGTTCCTTAGTGTGGAACAAGACAAAGCTGATTCATTGGTTATAAATAAAAGTTAAATGGAGGTCAAGGAAAGACAGTACACTGAAAGTTATAGAACAGATATTAGAATATATTTAAATGCAGATCACATTTATAGTTTACATTATCAAATTAAGTGATCGCTTCTATAACATTCACAGGCAGTTTAGGTATCAAATCAGTTTGCAAATTTGAAAAATTCTACTGAACATCTATCTTCATCTTTATGTACTCAAAACGGGATTAATCTCAGAATAATTTCTAATCAGTGGAGGGCTGGGACATTTTCCCTGTCTCTTTAAGGCATCTGTGTTAGATATGGTGAGTTGCAATCCTGCTGCATTGACAATATGTCATGACTGGCCAAGACTGGATATGTCAAGGCAAAAATTATACTTTACAAATCATGCTTTAGCAGAAACTCAAAATTGTATGAAATCTATAATATATAGTAAGCAAATGATAATGTAATATAAGACCAATAAATGGATTTTTTCTTCTTATTTTTTCCTTTATTTTTTGTTGGCTTCATAAGTCAGAAATGAAAAATACTGACTCTGCCATTTAAGTAAACAATGAACAAATAAATGGGAACATTTTCATCCATCCTCTTGCAAATTATATGTAAGCCTAGAGATACTGTATGGAAAATTTAAGAACTTACAAATAGTGAATATTAGAAAAGTTCACAATTTCTGGTAAAACAAGAGAAGTCAGACTTTGGTGTGCTGGGTATCAACAAATCTATTCAGAATTTGTTAGAATCATAAGATTAAATATCCTGAAAACTACAAAACCTCATGGTTCTACTAGTTACAGGACGAAAATAAAAATGCAGCTTTACATAGTCAAAATTCTTGATGTTATCTTGAGCTAAAAACAAATAGTAATTTAAGTGAAAGAAATATTGACGCGTGCTTTCCTATTATTAAGTGAAGATTAACATACCATAAAGGTTTTGATAATTATATATATCCTCACTGTGTCATTTTTTTCCATCAAAACCATAATATGAAATCTTCACTTTCCTGTATTTACCTACAGATTTTCACATTATTTTTACTTTTAAACCCCTACCATTGTTGTTGTTGTTTTGTTTTGTTTTGTTGTTATTGTTGTTGCTGAAAGATTTAGGACTGGGACAAGAAAGTACTTATCAGTAATAATAATAAAAGCCTGCCTGCCTTAAGAAACTAAACATCAAGATGACCCTTTATGTTATTTTGGGGCATCTTGCATTGTTCCTTATAAAGAATCACAGAAGAAAATCATATTAAAATTTAATCCTTCCGTGTGGTCACCATCTGGGTCCTATAAACATTGGCAAAGGTCTCCCAAAAAATGTCACAGCCTAAAATGTTCATGGTGAAAACGTGGTTGCATTTAAGTCAATGTTAAAGTATTTACTGACTTCTATGGACCAAGGAGCTCATTGCAACAATAAGCATAAATCAATCAAAAATATGTCATTAAAAATTTTAATGCAAAAAGCAAGCAAAGGGTACAGAAAGATTTTTTGTCTCTTTATACATTACTTTTAACTATTACAAGTCCTCCTGTGACCTCAAATTTGAGCTCCTGAGCAGTTCTGATTATTCAGAGCAGACTCTACCATAGAAATGGCTTACACATCTGTCACATTCCCCTAAAAGGCAGATTTAAAACTTATACTGCATTTATTATGCTAATTCACTTTGAAATCTGTGGTGAAGGTCTCTCATGCCTTTCAAACTGAGTTTGCATAGTAAATTTAGCATGGGTTGTGATTGTCCACAAGCATTATCCCTGAAGCAGCTTTAGTGCCAAAAGTATGTAGTACACACACTAAAATACATATGCAGTGAGAAAAAGGTGAGCAAAAACTACATATTTGTTTTTTGCCCTCCAGCATTTAACAATTGTAAGGTTGATGTTTTCAGTTAGCTAGTTAGTTAGTTGGTTTAATTGGTTTATTTTAATTAATTCATTAATTACCTTGTTTTTAACACTTTTGGCTGTTGTAATCTGGACATCAGAAGGAAAAGCACTTAGCAATTGTCTTTTTTTTTCTTTCTTTTTTTTCTTTTTTTTTTATTTTTTTCATAAAGGTCTGCTTTTTGAGACTTTTCCAGACTTATGTGTAAAAAGCTTTTTGTTTTGTTTTGTTTTGTTTTTTTCCAAGCAGTCTATTTTCTTCAGGAAAAAAAAAATGCACACCACCATCAGTGACAAAAAAAAAAAAAGTGATAAAGAAGCAAAATAGGTGTTTAATTCAGTATTCTTGTCTTTTTTTACACCACTGCCTACAGCAACACATAGCCAGATGAAATATGTCCTAAAAATTCATTTTTTTAATACCTGTTAAAATACAATGTTATAGTTAGTTTGAAAGATGAATATGCCTCCCTAATGTATGCAAAGTGAGATTACAGTAATCTGTCTGGTTAAAAAAAAAAAAAAATGCAATAAAATGAAATTCAATTTTTCTGTACATTCACTAAACAGAAGTGAAAAGAATACTTAAATGCACTAATTATCCTTTCCTGCCAATCATTACAAGACATATAATTTTAAATTTAAATTTAAGAGAAATATAATTGTGTTTAAGTATATAAATGAACAATTAGAGAAGATAAACAACACTAATGCTGTTCTATAGCAGCAGTTCTTGCTACAATGTAGTAGTCTGTTGACCCAGGTTAGATTAAAGTTATTTTTAAAATATGCATTTATTTCACTTTTTTCCTAAATGAGTCATTACAAGGTGGATTTGAAGTTGTTTTGTTGTTTTAAATGCAGTTCAATATCAATTTCATAGACATTTTGCATACATAAGGATTCATAAAACCTGCTCTGCTGGTTTGATTTGTGATCTTCATTGAGTCGTTTCCTTGTTCTACTCCAGATGTCTTTAGATTTTTAGGGGATGCACTGTGCTAATGAACACTATTAAAGTTTTTAGAGTCCCTGGGTCCCACTGTTTGCACAGTGTCTCTTAAGTAGCAAGAAGACCATCAAACATAAAACAAATAATGAATAATTAAAGGAGAAGAAAAAAAAAAAAAAAGATACATGCTTTAGAGGTTTTGTTAAAGCTGAGGGTATATTTTGTAGTTTCTGGTAAAATGAATGTTTTGGGTTGGAACAAAAGATCATCTAGTTCCAATCCCCCTGCCATAGGCAGTGACTAGAACAGGCTGCCCAAAGTTCCATCCAACCTGACCTTGAACACTTCCAGAGATGGTGCATCCATTATTTCTCCATGCAGTCTATTCCAGTGTCTCACCTCCTCACAGTAAGGAATTTATTCCTAATGTCTAATCAAATCCTATGCTCTTTCAGTTTAAAACCATTCCCCCTTGTCCTACCACAACATGTCCTTGTAAAAAGTCTCTCTCCATCTTTCCTGTAGGCCCCCTTCAGATACTGTAAGGCCTCTATAAGTTCTTCCCAGAGACTTCTCAAGGGGGAGGGGAAGGCAAGGGACACAATCACCTTTCTTGACCTGTAAGCCGTACTTCTTTTGATGCAAGACAAGATACAATTGGCTTTCTAGGCTGTAAGCGCATGCTGACAACTTATGTCCAATTTTTCATTTAGCAGTACCTCCAAGTCATTTTCCACATGGCTGCTCTCTCTCCATCCATTCCCCTTGTCTCTACTGAAGTCTGGAATTGCCCTGATCAAGGTGCAGAACATTGTACTTGGTCCTATTGAACGTCACAAGGCTCATGTAGGCCCATTTTTTGAGCTTGTCCTGGTCCCTCAGGATGTCATTCTTTCCTTCTATTGTATCAACCGCACCACTCAGCTTGGTGTCATTTCCAATCCTAGTGCCTGTGTCATTAATAAAGATATTAAACAGTAGTGGTCCATATTGGGACCAGTACTGTTTCATAGAATCATAGAATCATACAGTAATAGAATGGCTTGGGCTGGAAGGCACCTCAAAGACATCTAGTTCCAACACCCCTGACTTAGGCAGGGATGCCACCCACTACATCAGCTTGGCCAAGGCCCCATCCAGCCTGGCCTTGAACACCTCCAAGGATGGGGCATCCACAATGTCTCTGGGAAACCTCTTCCAGTGCCTCACCACCCTCTGAGTCAAAAATTTCCTCCTAACCTCTAATTTAAATCTCCCCTCTTTTAGTTTAAAACCAATCACCCTTGTTCTGTCAGTATCTGACTGAGGAAAGAGTCACTCTCCATGCTTTTATAAGCCCCTTTAAGTAGTGAAAGGCCATAGTGAGGTCACCCTGGAGACTTCTCTTCCTCAGGCTGAACATCCCCAGCTCTCTCAGCCTTTCTTCATGGGAAAGGTGCTCCAGCCCCTTGATCATCTTTGTGGCCTTCCTCTGGACCCGCTCTAACAGCTCCACATCCTTCTTGTGTTGGGGGCTCCGGACCTGGATGCAGTACTCTAAGTGGTGCCTCACAAGGGCAGGGGAAAAGGGGACAATCACCTCCTTCCACCTGCTGGCCACTCTTCTTTTGATGCGGCCCAGGATGCAGTTGGCTTTTCAACTCATGTCAAACTTTTCATCCATCAGACCCCCCAAGTCCTTCTCTGCAGGGCTGCTCTCAATTAGTTCTTCTTCCGGTGTGTCTGGGATTGCCCCGACTCAGGTGCAGCACCTTGCACTTGGACTTGTTGATCCTCATTAGTTTCACAAGGGCCCAATTCTCAAGCTTGTCCAGGTCCCTTTGGATGGCATCCCTTCCTTCTTTTGTATCAACTGCACCACTCAGCTTGGTGTCATCTGCAAATTTGCTAACGGTGCACTCAATCCTACTGCCTATGTCATTGATAAAAATATTGACAGTATCAGTCCCAGGACAGACCCCAGAGAGACACCACTCCTCATTGGTCTCCACTTGCACACAGAGCCATTGACCACCACTCTCTGGGTGCAACCTTCAAGCCAACTCCTTATCCACTGACTGGTCCACCCATCAAATCCATATCTCTACAATTTGGAGACCACGATGTCATGTTGGTCTGTGTCAAAGGTCTTGCAAAAGTCCAGGTACAAGACATTGGTCCGTATTTCTTTGTCAGCTGATGCAGTCACTCCATCGTAGTAAGCCACCAAATTGGTCAGGCATGATTTACCCTTGGTGAAGCCATGCTGGCTGTCTTGGATCACCTCTTTGTCTTGCATGAGCCTTGACATTGCTTCTAGGAGGATCTTTTCCATGATCTTGCCAGGCACATCAGACAGTTTACTCTATGTGAATGCATCTCAGTTGGCCCAATAGATTTACATATGTTCAGGTTTATCAGGTGGTCGTGCTCAGTTACAGTGGAAGGGACTTCACTCCCCCAATTCCTGCCTTGAGGTTTAGGGGCTTGAGAGACTTGAGAGATGTGGAAAAAGTGATTCCCCAGTGAAGACTGAAGTAAAAATATATTGAGTGCTTCAGTCTTCTCCATATCTGTTGTCACCAGTTTTCCCATATGTTTATCAGAGCAAGTACACTCTCTTTAGTATTCCTTTTATGGCTAATGTACCTGCAAAGTCGCTTCTTATTATTCTTTGAATTGCTTGCCAAGTTCAGCTTTAATTGTGCCTTGTCTTTCCTGATCCCATTCCTACGCATTCAGATGGTGTCCC
The DNA here is from genome assembly GCF_964034855.1 of Anser brachyrhynchus. NCBI lineage: Eukaryota > Metazoa > Chordata > Aves > Anseriformes > Anatidae > Anser > Anser brachyrhynchus. Next base: position 178,397,191 of record NC_137694.1, on the reverse strand, counting down.
TGTACTCTTCCCAGGTCACATGTCCTGGCTTCCACTGCCTGTGCATTTGCTTCTTACACTTCCATTTGACCAACAGTACTTAGCCATGCTGTTTTTCTGTCTTCCCTGCTTAATTTCTTACATATGGAAATCAAGAGGTCTTGCACTCTAAGAAAAGTGAGAAGAAGAAGGAGAGGAAGGAGAAGGAGAACTCCACAACCTCCGAAGGAGAAGAAAAGGAGACTCCACAACCTCTCTGCCAAACTTTCCCAGTACTCCAGTCTTGAGCTCTGTTATTAGTTCATCTTTGTTGGTGAGCATCATGACATTTTCCACTGGTTGGGCTATCTATTAACCAAGAAGTTATTTTTGATGTACTCCAGAAGTCTCCTTGATTGCTTACAGCTTGCTGTGTTGCTTTTCTAGAAGATTTGCCACCTTTATTCAAAAAGCAACATCAAATGTTGACTGATAGCTTGAGCAGTACAAATATTATTCAAAAAGATGTGCCGCATGTGATTATTTCTACGTCTCGGTTATTTGGTTTAAAGGCTGGATATGTCAAAGTACAAGCCATGTAAAACATGGTTCTCTTTGTAATTGACCACATTTTGAAAACAGTAATAATAGAATAAAAACTTAGAAATACATAACGAAAACCTAAAAAATAGAGATAAATGCATTCTATTCTTGGAAATATAATTCACCAGTCAGATGTACAAGGTACACGTTATGGTCTTTTTGTTATGTTTTTTCCAAAGCAGTCATGCCCATTTCACATACCTGTAAAAATTGATACCCCTTATCTCTACCCATGCAGTGAAAACATCTGAATAATAAAAGAAACATTATTAAATGAAAAATACGGATATCAGAGAAGCTAGACAAGAACTTTAATAATAATAATAAAAATGCAGAAAACAACAGGTTGGACGAGTTTTCAGGTTGGACGAGGCCCTGGGCAACCTGATCTAGTGGATGGTAACATCCCTGCCCGTGACAGGGGGGTTGGAACTGGATGATCTTTAAGGTCCCTTCCAACCCAAGACATTCTATGATTCTATGAACAAAAAAGCAAATATAAAAATATTTCTGCCTCACAATTATCACATAGATTTTATGTTTGGGCTAGTGAGGGATAGACATACTTAGCATATGTGCATTTTTAGGTCAGTTATTTTTCTCTGTCTTCTAAGCTGGTGAAAAGGTGAAAATTATACCTTTTATCTTGGATTCCTATTTGTTTTCTTTGCTGTCATACATGACAATATGGAGTAGGTGTTTCTTTTTGATTACTGTGGAAATGATCATACTTAAGGTACAGGTGAAGAGATCAAGTCTGAGATGAGGTTTACCATTCAAATTCAGTTCATCTGTTGTCTTATATTAGAGGAAATAAAGAGAAAAAAAAAAAAAAAACTGTGTTTGGCTCAGATTTTAATCTCTCATAATACAGCAATTAATATGTATTCTGGAAAAATGTTATTTCAGTCATGAAGAAAGTTAATCACAATGACAAATTCTATGTTGTTTATATATTGACCTGTGGTTAGAAATCCTAATGTTTGCAGTATAAAAATGATGACTTGAACAAAAAAATATATAATCTTTGCAATTGAAAGTTCTTAGGAAAAAAAAAAAAAAAAGGACATTTTATACACTGATTTTGCCACTTTTGTTTTCTGTATATCTATGTACATATGTATATATACATATGTGTATATAAATAGATATGTGTGTTTGTGGGCATGTATAGACAAATTAATGGATTTCCTAATTTATAAATGAATATAAAATAATAATTTCATTCTCAAAAGTGTCTTTCCTTAAATTACAATCATCCCTGTAAAAAATGCATTAGTTTCCCACAAGTGTTTTAATATCATTTGTAACTGGTTAGATATATACAATGATTACCATTAAAATGCAAAAAAAAATTGTCACAAAGAGTCTCAATGATGTATAATGTATGTTGTTTTACTGTATATTACAACTTCTGTAAAACATTCAAATTTTTTAATGTTAATTTAAGAAAAGAAAAATAAAAGGCATATACATCATGAATACAAAGACAACACAAAACCTCTGAATAAATGCAAGAAAGGGTGGTGGGTTTCATGGGACATCTTAAGGCAGAGAAGCCACTTAAGGATATGGCTTTCTTTAAGGATGGATGGCCAATCATGTTACTTTCTTGCAACCCTGTCAGTGAGGGAACTGCAGAGGATGTCTCTGAAGAAGAAAGTAGGCAGCCCTGCTTCCACTTGCTTATATAGCAATGTTTTGGTAGCAGGGGAGGGCTGTAGGGGTGGCATCTATGAGAAGAGACAAGCCCTATTTTAGAAAAGACCCAGTTCATGCCAGCTCCAAAAGGTACCCTCCACTGGCCAAAGCTGAGCCAATGGGTGATGCAGATTGCACCTCTGTGGTGCATTTAAGTAAAGGAAAAAACACTGTGCAAGTGCCAGAGAGAGGAGTGAGAAACAGCCCTGCAGACACCAGGGTCAGTGAAGAAGGAGGCGAAGGTGCTGGTGCAGAAGTTCCCCTGCAGCCCATGAAGAGGACCATGGTGGAGCAAGTGGATATGACATGAAAAAGGCTGCTGCCCCTGGAGATCTGCAAGAGCAGACTTTGGCCAGAACTGCAGCTGATGGAGAGGAGCCCATGCAGGAGCAGGAGGTCTGGTGGGAGCTGCTGCCCATGGAGGACCTGTGCTGGAGCAGTTTGCTCCTGAGGGATGGACCTTGTGGTATGGAGCCATGTTGGAGCAGTTATGTTGGAGCAGGGGCAGAGCATGACTGTGGTGGAGTGGCACAGTTGAAGCATTATAGACTGACTGCAACTCATATTCCCTGTACCTCTGCACTGCTTGGGTGGAGGAGATAGAAGAGGGTGGATGGGAGTGTGTGTGTGTGTGTTGGGGGGGGGGGGGGGGGGTGAGGGGGAAGATGTTTTTAGTTCGTTTTTAGCAATAGGTAATAAATTACATTAATCTTCTTTATGCTGAGACTCTTTTGCCCAAGATGGTGACTGGGGAGCCAACTCCTTGTCCTTAGCACAACCCTTGAGCATTTCTTCATTTTCTTTCTCTGTTATTTTGAGGAAGTGGGTGAGAGAGCAGTTGTGGTGGACCTTAGCTACTTGCCAGTGTTAAAACCACCACACTGAAAGTTTTATTTTTACTATTTATAAGCTTTCTGGTTTAAAGGAAGAAAGAAAATCACTTGGTCTTCAATAAGATTTATTATTCAAGACTTTAATGATGGCATTTTGTAAGATGTGTCCCAGTTCTGTATCAAACTTTCAGGGCTGCACTGAGACTGCCCTATTCTTTAAAAGAATCCTTCCTCGTGTTGTGAAATGCTATGAAGCCCTTTTAGGACTCAGATATCCTAACAAATTTGTTTCTGTACACAGCAGAGCAAAGTGATGTTCAGAGGTCTGTCTCTGAGGCAGAGAAAATCATATTGCTTATGGTTTTGGAGTTACTTTCCCTAGTTATTTAAAGTGTCTTCCATAAAAGAGTGTGTTCGTATATCCTGAGTATTGTGTCACACCACAAATGATGAGATGTTTTATCTTAGCTCTCTAAATATGAATTTTTAAGAAACCCATATTAGGCAGAAAAGTATTTCTGTATTTCTCTGAATTAGTTATCTAAGAACAGAGTATTATTCAGGTAAGTTCAAACACTCTAGATGATGGTACAATATCTGTATGAATCTGAAATGTATTGACCTTTCAGAATTGCCTCAAACTTCAATATCATCTTGCAAAGACCACAAATGAAAATGGTACTTCTATCAGTATCATATTCTGCAGAATTTTCTTACAAGAAACTGGACTGTTTCAAATTTAAAAGAAAAAAAAATCAGCTTGGAGGATAAATAAATAAATAAATAAATAAAAGTGAGCCCAAACTCAGTCTTCAAGCTTTCTTTCAAGCTTTCTTTCAAGTAAAAAGATTTATTTACTACAATATATGACGTATATAATATATAATTTCATATTCAGTATCACAATATATTTATTACAAACATAATTACAAACAATTAAACATATAGTTCCATAATATATAGCTATATATATATTATATAATAATATATATATATAGTAAATATTCATTTAGACCTTTTATTGCATTAGAATATGAATTCCACTCTGCTGAATTAGTTGGCAGTTCCATTTTTAATCTAAACTGAAAACCAGATGATATATAATCTCTCTCTGGCATACGTTCTCAAATTCCAGCAATCATCCATTGCCTACTTCAGAAATTGTATCCAAATTGTTGGTTTCAAAAGACATCAATTGGGCTATGCCTCATTAACCTGTCTAATCCCTTTCGAAATTCATGTAGACTTTCAGTCTCCACGACCTCTACTGATGACATATAAGTATATGCTGATACATTTTTTTTTTTGTGACATTATAAGAATTTCCTTCAGAATCTCCTGCCTTCAACATATCTCTTAATTCAGCTTTTATATATCTTAATTTTACTAGATTCTCTTACTTTGTCTTCACATTCCCTTCTACCATATAATTTCTATCTGCTCAGGGGAAACATCATTATCACAACCCAAAATGTCTTTTTCAGGGAACTGCTTGAGAGAGTCCAACGCAGAGCCACGAGGATGATTAGGGGAGTGGAGCATCTCCCTTACAAGGAAAGGCTGAGGGAGCTGGGTCTCTTTAGCTTGGAGAAGAGGAGACTGAGGGGTGACCTTTTTATGTTTATGAATATGTAAAGGGTGAGCATCAGGAGGATGGAGCCAGGCTGTTCTCAGTGACGTCCAATGATAGGACAAGGGTGCAATGGGTGCACCCTTCAATGATTTTCTTTTAAATGTATTCCCTTCCCTTCCCTTCCCTTCCCTTCCCTTCCCTTCCCTTCCCTTCCCTTCCCTTCCCTTCCCTTCCCTTCCCTTCCCTTCCCTTCCCTTCCCTTCCCTTCCCTTCCCTTCCCTTCCCTTCCCTTCCCTTCCCTTCCCTTCCCTTCCCTTCCCTTCCCTTCCCTTCCCTTCCCTTCCCTTCCCTTCCCTTCCCTTCCCTTCCCTTCCCTTCCCTTCCCTTCCCTTCCCTTCCCTTCCCTTCCCTTCCCTTCCCTTCCCTTCCCTTCCCTTCCCTTCCCTTCCCTTCCCTTCCCTTCCCTTCCCTTCCCTTCCCTTCCCTTCCCTTTCGTTTTCCTTTTTAAAATAGTTACATAGTCAATATTGAGGAGTTTTATATTTCAGTTCTTTCAGAATTGATGGGCTTTCCTAAGGTCCTTCAAAATACAGTACAGATGATAAAAGTAGGAAGAGTAAATGATAGGTCCTACTTTCAGAGGGGTGATTCTCTCTCTGATCTCCAGATATCATAGAAACTTTTTTCCTTGTTGTTGTGTGTTGTGGTTTAACCCCTCCGGCAGCTAAGCACCACACAGCCATTCGCTCACACTCCCCCCTCCCTCTCTAAAAAAAAAAAGAAAAAAAAGAAAGAAAGCCTGTGGTTTGAGATAAAGACAGAAAAGAAAAGAAAAGTTTCATTGGCTATGATGCACTTGGGGTTTCTCTTTGCTGTAGAAGTGTATTTATATCTCTGAGAATGTTGGAGGTATGCAAAGCCGAGAGAAGATGCAGATATAAGAAACAACAACAACAACAAAAAAAAAAAAACAACAAAAAAAGAGGCATAAGTTATCAGAATAATTATTAACTTCAGAAGATTTTTAATACATGTGCTTGATTTTACTACTGTAGTCCAAAAGCAATGGACAACACTATCATCTCTAGAGACTTCATAGATCTCCACAGGCTTGTCTTATTTTTTTTTCTTCCCAGATCAACTTAGAGACTTCACTTAAGCCATTAAAATAAATGTTCATAACAGAGTTTGTGAAATACAGTACTTCCATTTATTTTTTTCTGTCTCCCAGTATCTCAAAGGAAAACTAAATTAATCTGTTTTACCTATCAGACATCAGGTTTTCAGAATATGTTGCTGATACTCTATGACTGTGCTGTTGTATAAAGAAATTACCATTGCATCAGAAATTAGGAAGGTAAAAAGCAGATGGTAAGGTGAGAAATGCATAGCCACGGTCAAATATTGTGTGTATAAGGCTTTTGCTTAAACTTTCTCCTTTTTTGTTTTGTTTTGTTTTGTTATACAGATGTCTGTATTTCTGTAGAACTTCTATGTCTTTACAGAATCAAATATTTAAATAAAGAAAACAATCCATATCTCACAGCAGCTATGCCATATTAGCAGTAAGTATAATGTATTCTGGAGAGATAAATATTTTCCTAGCTCTTTTTTTGCTTGGAAACATTACTACCTTTTTTTGCTTGGAAATGTTACTACCTTCATTCCTGGAGGGCTATCTGTTACTTGGATCTTCCTAGCCACTTAACTAACTGTTAACTTATATTTAAGATGGAAGCTAACATGTAAAGGATGTAAAAAAACATTGAGGGGAAAAAAAAATAAAAAAAGGATGGAATGGCACTTCTCGTTCTCAGTAATCAAGTATGTTTTCCTATCTGTTACGGGCAACCATGTATTATCTAATTATTATTGGGGGGTCACAATGTTGATCATAGGGCTGGAGCACCTCTCCTATGAAGCACCCAGCTGAGAGAGCTGTGGTCTAAAGAACAGAAGGACTGACATTATTGCAACTTTTCAGTACTTAAATGGGGCTTATAGAAAAGAGGGAGAGCAACATTTTGCTCAGTCAGATAGTGATAGAACAAAGGGGAATGGGTTTATACTAAACGAGGAGAAATTTAGTTTAGATGTTAGGAGGAAATTCTTCATTCAAAGGGTGGTGAGGCACTGGAATGGATTGCCCAGAGAAGCTGTGGATGCCCCACCGCTGGAGGTGTTCAAGACCAGGTTGGATGGGGCCCTGGGCAACCTGATCTAGTGGGTTAGGTCTATGGCAGAGGGGTTGGAACTAGATGACCTTTAAGATCCCTTTCAACCCAAACCATTCTATGGTTCTATGATAACAATGTTCACATGAAGGAACAAACTCTTAGCTGTCCGTGTGCCACCACAGCCTTTGCCCTCTTCCTGCATGGGGGAAAAAAAAAAAAAAAAAAAAAAAAGGCATATTTGGCAGATGTCTGCAACATAGGATTAATAACTGTCCTACACCTCTTGCACAAGGCAAACTATAAGTCTCTGCATGTACTTACTGGTAATAGTCTGTATGTGAATGGTTATTTCAAGTTATGTTTAACTTTTGATGTATTATCTTGTCAACCTCTTTCAAGGCCTTTACTTAGCTGCCACATAACAGGGATGCAGTGGATCTTTTTTTCACCTTTCTGCATCAACTAAAAAGCTGACACTTTAAAATCCTTTTGTGATGATATAGTGAATGATCAGTACAGATAAACACCCACTGAGTGTCCAGCTCTCCAGTAAATCAGAAAGAGGAACACAATGGGTGACTGTATTTTCTAAGTAAGTCTAAGTAAATGTCTAGAAAAGTCAATATGAGTCATCAGCTCCAGGGAGATGGTAAAACCTGTAACAGCATTATATATAACCTTTTGTATAGACAACTTAAAAAAATGAAATAAAGTAAAATAAAATAAAATAAAATAAAATAAAATAAAATAAAATAAAATAAAAACAACATAAAACATCATAAAACATCATAAAACATCATAAAATAAAATAAAATAAAATAAAATAAAATAAAATAAAATAAAATAAAATAAAATAAAATAAAATAATAAAATAAAATAAATAAATTAAAATAAATAAATTAAAATAAAATGTTTGTTTGTACCTTCTACTCCCATTGCTTTTGTTTTTAAAGATTGCTGCTCTGATCAGTAAACCCCTTTAAACTTGCATCCTGAATTCATGGACTTTTTATAGCCAGTTGTTGTGCCAGAGGGCTTATAACTATTACTCACAATATGTCATGGGTAAATGTTAAATCAGCTCAGATTCAGGGCTGCGCTGATGTGTTCTACGTATAACCTCCCTACAGCTTTTAATACATATGTTCTCAACAAAATCTTCTTTTACTTCTCATTTATGTCATTCTTTAGCAATTTCATAATCCCAGCACAAGTTCTTTCTTCCCTAACTTCATATACAATTTCATACATGAAATACTTTTTTTTTTTTTTCATACTGTATGAGTATGTAAAACATACTACATTCCTATTGCTCGGAAAACAAGTTAATTTATTGAGGAAAGATGTAGTTTAAACTGGCAACTTTGGCCTTCAGTAAATTCAAATATAATTTTTGATTTTGAATTTATTCAAAATATATAAAAAGCTTTGGACAGTATAGAGTTTGGATTAGTGGCCATTGCAGTTGAGAAAATATGAAAAAAATAACTTATCCCAGACTGAAATCCTATTGTTGAGGACTTTAGATTTTGTATACTATGGTGGTTTTTGTTTTTTTTTTTTTAAGTGGGAGTCATTTAAAGGTGATGATTCCAATGGTACATTCAGATTTATTTGTCTGATACTGGGATGTGGAGAATTCCACTATTTTTTCAGACATTAATGTATTCAGTCTGTTACAAAAAAATACTTTAATCATAGTGCTACACATAATTACTTGACCTTTTGAACTTGTAACAAGACATATCAAACCAGAACAACTTATTTCACTTTCTTGTTTTCTTTTTTTTTTTTTTTTTTTTTTTAATGATGTTCTCAAAATAATATTTTATATTGTTGGTCCTAGTAGAATTTTTTTTTTCCTAGATAAAAACAATAATATAAAATGATGCATGACCAGGAGTATGATGCTGTCAATAGGAAACATTAATTAACAAATTAATTAGACGTAATTTGTTTCTTTCCCTTATGAGAAAAAAGAAGATTTTCTATCTTGCTAGAAAACATGCTAAATAAAGAGAATCTTTTTCCTAAATATCACAACCTTAATAAACTTTCTCTAGGGTTTCTTTCTCCAGGGTAGATACAAATTGTTTTCTTAAACTGGCTCACCCATTCTTTATCCACAGT
>NC_137694.1:178358216-178383216 GCF_964034855.1 Anser brachyrhynchus | reverse complement strand
TAAAAGCATCAACAGGATATTTAAATATGAACCATAGATATATACGATGAAGATTGGCCTTCTAAAGCAAACCTCCTACTGACTTCACTGAGGCTATGATTTCTTTTCTAGATCAGCTTGCATAAGTTTATGAGTTTAAAAAAAAAAAAATTGACAACAAATATAGTTCAGAATGAATAAGTCAACCAAGTCTATTTAAGAGGACTGTCCAGGAAAGATTTACACCATTCATTTTAAAAGAAAGAAACAGAAAATTGTAATAAATGAGTTGGTGACTTTTTTGAGCTATAGCTATATAAAAATATTTCCCTCTGGATAGAGGTGTTACTTTTATTGTGCAAAAATATTCTTCAATCTTTGGCTTCAGGCATTTTATCAGGATCTGAGTAAATGATCTACCTATAGGACAATATTTTATCATGATTGCCCTTAAAACTAGCTACTACTTATATGACAGACCATTCAAAGTTTTGATGGTTTGGCTCATTGGACATAGTCATGCTACTGAATAGCCAGCAGTGACACATACAGTTTCTTACATCAAACCATTAAAAGAAAAAGCTGTTTTATATGGAAGAAATTGAGTGTTTGCCAGGAATGCTAAACCTGTTCAGCATTCTGTTCCCTGAATCCACAGAATATTCCTATCTCTAATCTGAAAAACACACAATGGAAATAAACAAAACAGAAAAGCTCAAGTTATAGTTTTTTGGTTCCTCAAAGAGAGAAATTGGGTAGGAAATACAAGTATCACGTAAATAAAAACAGAGAAACAAAATGTGATGTTCACTCATCTACAGAACAACATGCTACTCTTTGAAAGCCAGAGATCAGCCACAGATTTGTAAAACTATAAAGTGTTCTGAGGTGTGAACACAAAAGATGTATATTAAAGATTTTAAAAGAAAAAAAAAAAAGAAAAAAAAAAGGAACATAATGAAAAAATGAAAAATTGAAGTGTACATATAACCACATCATTGTACTGCTCATATTCTCTGATATTGTGAAAACAGTCAATTTTAGAACTGTAGTGAATTAATAATGTTCACTAAATCCTGATTAGTTTTGCCATTGGCTAGTACAGACTTCTTGCAGTGACAGAATATGCTTACTAGTTCTTTGTAAATACAGCACTTTAAATTATTATATTAATAGAATTTTACTCCTTTCGCTGTTTTCCCCAGTGCACCTGTTCTTTTCACTCTACTACAGTATTGTGCAAATAAAAAAATAAAAGAAAAAAAAATCTAGAGACCCAAGAATGACAAATTTTGTTAAGGGATTCATTCAATTAAAATTAATGGGTATTAAGGGAGGAACTGGAAAGTCTAATTCCTTCAAAGAAATTTTATTCACAACGAAGGTTTTAAAGCCAGACTAGATAATATCTGCTATATATGACATCATCAGAAAATGCTTGCATCACTTAATATATATGGAACAACCAAAGTTTCTGGGAAGAGTATATGTGCCAGGTAGGTTACAGGACCCATCTAACCTAGCTTTAGACCTCTACTGTGCAAGTGTCAAAATCTGAACTTGTCACCCAATGGCTGCATTTGCAATCAGTGAAAGGAAACAGGGTCCTTTAGAGCACTTCTGGTTTACTTTACTTGACTGAAGATGAGTTTAATGACTTAATCCCACATCATCTATAAGAGGTGAGAATGAATAGCTCAAGTAGGTGCCCAGCTCTCTATTGCTCATGCTTCAAGCTCACAAATCAGCTTGAAAATCTTTGAAATTTCTTTACAGACTAATGGCTGACCAAGCTGACTTTCACTATGTGAAAGTATAATGGAAGCTGAGCTAGCAAATTCTGTAAAGTGGTTTCCAAACTTCTTTGATTGCACACCCTTAGCAGTAAATTTTTTTTGAGCATGCACACCCCGTATATATGTGTGTTTACTTATAAAGTATATACATTGCATCTTAGGTTCGTGAGGTAAAGTTTTCATAGTAGGGTTGCAGGACTTCAGGGACGGTGTCTGTGAGATGAAAAGAAGGCCTGACTCCATGGCAGACAGAAGCAGTTCCAGACAGCTCCAAAATGGGCCAGCTGCTATCCAAAACTGAGCCAATTAGAGATGGTGGTGGCAGCTGTGTGGTAACATATTCAAGAAAGGGTAAAAAGTTCTGCACAGCAGCTGTGAGAGAGAGGACTGAGAAAAATGTGAGTAACAACCCTGCAGACAACCAAGGCCAGAGAGGAAGCTGTTCCAGGCACCAGAGCTGGGATTTCCTTGGAGCTTGTGGAGGGGCCTGTGGTGGAGCAGGCTCTCCCCCTGCAGCCGATGGTGTACCACCCTTGAACAGATCTCCACGTTGCAGCCACTGAGGACCCTACAGCTGGATATGGCCTGAAGGAAGCTGCAGCCCATGGAGAGCCCAGGCAGGAATAGACTCCTGTCAGGAACTGAGGCCCATGGGGGACCCAGGCTGGAGCTGTTCTTGAAGAGCACCAGCCTGTGGGAAGGACCCACATTGGAGCAGTTTCTGAAGGACTATGTCTCATGGGAGGAATCCCATGCTGGAGCGCTGCAGAAAGGAACAGTTGCAGACTAACCACATCACCCATTGCCCACCCCTACTACAACCAATCCCCCAAGTACCCACCTCCCATGCCACTAGGGGTGGGATAGAGGTAGAAGAGTCAGGACTGAATTAGTGAAGTTGAGACGGGGAAGAAGGGTGGGCTAAGGAAACCAATTTTATTTTTCTCTTTGTTTCTCGCTGTCCTACTCTATTTCTAATGAACAACAAATGAAAATAATCTTCCCCAAGTTGAGTCTGTTTTGCCCACAAAGTTCATTGGTGAGGGATCTCCATGTACTTATCTCAGCCTATGAGCTTTTTCATCTTATTTCATTCCTACTGTAGTGGGGTAACATAGCAAGGTTTTGGTAGAAGGGGGCCATAAGAGTGGCTTCTGTGAGAAGAATCTAGAAGCTGCCCCATGTTAGGTAAGGGCCCCGCTGCATACCAGAGCCGAGCCAATAAGCGATGTTGTTTGTGCCTCTGTGAGAGCATATTTAAGACAGGGAAAACAACAACAACAACAAACGCTGTGACACACAGCAGCTGGGAGAGTGAGAGGAGTGAGAAACAGCCTTGCAGGCACCAAGGTCAGTGAAGGAGGGGGAGAGGTGCTCCAGGCACTGGAGCAGAAGTCCCCTGCTGCCTGTGGTGAGGACCATGGTGAAGCAGGCTGTCCCCCTGCAGCCCGTGGAGTACCACAGCAGAGCAGGGTTCCACGCTGCAGCCCGTGGAGGAGACCACAGTGGAGCAGGTGGACCTGCACTGATGGAGGCTGCAGCCTGTGGAAGACCCTTGCCAGAGCAGATTCTGGGCCGGACCTGTAGCCCGTGGAGAGGAGACCACGCAGGAGCAGGTGACCTGGCAGGAGCTGCTGCCTGTGGAAGACCCAGGTTGGACCAGTTTGCTCCTGAGGGATGGACCCTGTGGTACGGACCCATATCTGGAGCAGTTCTTGAAGAGCTGCTGCCTGTGGGAAGCCCACACCGGATCAGTTCAGCAAGGGCTGCATCCCGTGGGAGGGACCCCACAGCACAGGGGACGAGAGTGACCGAGAAGGAGTGGCGGAGAAGAAGCGCTATAGACTGACCACAACCCCCGTTCCCTCGTTCCCCTGCGCCGCTCAGGGGGAGGAGGTGGAAGAGGGTGGATGTGGGGAAGGTGCTTTTGGTTTCTTTCCTTTGTTTCTCACTTCTCTAGCTTGTTAGTAATAGGCAATAAATCTTACTATCTCCCTATGCTGAGTCTGTTTTGCCCATCACAATAATTACTGTGTGATCTCCTCATCCTTATCTCAACCCTTGAGCCCTTTTCATCGTATTTTTTCCCCGTTTCTCGTTGAGAAAGGGGAGTGAGAGAGCAGTTGTGGTGGAGCTCGGTCGCCCACCCGAGTAAAACCACTACACTATGTCTTGCAGAGGAGGAGTGAGAGAGTGGAGTGAGAGAGTGGTTTATTGAGCACCTAGCAGCCAGCCAATGTCAATGTACCACAACATATACTAATATATGATGTATATTTTAAATTTTAGATTGATGAGATGTGGATGAAATAAACATTATTTTAAAATAAATATTGTTTTAATTTCATTTCATCTAGTAATGGTGCAAAAAATATTTTCTTTCCACACCCCAATGAATTGTCGTGTGGAGTCTCTGGAGTGTGCACATCCCATATTGCAGACAAATCTTGTAGAAAGTACTTCTCAAGTTTTGCAGCTTACATTAGTCTTCTGTTCAGTTTGTGCTATTAAGGATCAAAACAGTATAGGAATATACATAATGAAGTAAATTTCCATTCAGTTTTAATTTCTGATTTAATAGATTTATCCCAGGATTTTTCTGATTTTATATGAATATGGCACCTTCAAAATCTTCCATTTTCTCACAATAAAACCAAGTTCTTTTAAATTTGGTTTTGAGCATACTCCTCTATTAATCCTTCTCCAGGTTTGAAAAGCTTTATTTCTGACTTATAAGCAAAACTGAATGTTAAAATTCACTCACATGTTGTTTTCAGTACTTTTTCATAACTTATGGAGGAAGTAGGATTCTCATTCTGTATGACTAAAAAGTGTTTAGTTGTGTATTTGTTTAATCATTATATGGTCATTCAATTCTTTCTTTTCCACCACTGATTAAATAAAATATGTTGGATAAATAAAGGTTCTTTATCTTTCTTTCAAGAAATATGGAAGGTTTTCCTATTAGGGAGAACAGCAATGGAAGGAATGTGGCCTTGCTAAAGTGGGACCAGAATACTGTTTCCAGGTTAGCATCTATCACAGGAAAGAGCATAGAGTAGGAACATTTGAGGAATCCTGAGAAGATTCTTCACAGAGTGAAAATCACAATAGAAGCAGTGAAAGAGGTAGACCACCAATAGTAATGCCATTGGCACCACCAAGGAAGAAAAGGTGTGAGTCTCCAGAGTTTTTCAACTTGCCCTGCAAGGCCATCTTCTATTGACTCTGTAGGAAACCTTTGTGACTGACATCCTCAGTCAGCTACAGGTGACACAAATCTCCTGTAAACATTTTATGGTATGGTCAAAAGAGAAGCAATGGAAGTTCTTTCTTTGCTTCATCTCATTAAAAGCTACATCACTCATTTTCAATCTTGAAATACTTCTGTCACATAAAATCTCGTTCCTCTACTGCTTATTGATTTGAGTTATTGATATTATTTGTCACTCATTGTGAATGCCAGTGTCACACAGCTAAGCCAAACAAGATGAAAGCTATGCCTGCAGAGGGAGCAACAGGGAGAGCAACAGTGCTTAATGTACATTTGAGTATGGAATCAGACAAGCTCATCTCTTTATAGAAGGCATTTACATTTGGTGCTTCATTTTGTTGAAAAAATATTTGTAAGCTAAAGGAGCAAACTGTATAGAATATTTTGTTATTTCTTTTTAATAATATACACATGAAACTTCTGTTATAGGAAAAATTAAAATAGAGAATTAAAAGGCAGTTTAATTAGCACCTTAAAGGAAAAAATATATTATTTTTTCTAAAGTATAAAAACAAAACAAATAAAATAAAATAAATAATAATAATAATAATAATTTTAAAAATCTACAATCCAGAACCAGTATGTTTTATCTATTGTTTTAAATGTAGACTACAGATACAGCAGTACTTCTGATTCCGTTTGTGGATTTTTAATTTTTTTTTTTTTTGGCGTTTTTAGTCTTAATGTAGTGTTGCCCATATTTCTGTGCCCTTTTAGTTTGCCAAGCTTGCAAATTTTCTCAAATATCAAATTTCTTATATCATCTGTTGGAAAAGTAAAAAAAAAAAAAAAAAAATCCTTACTAAGCCACGACATCTATTACCAAGTTTGTCATTTCTGTCATCACTGGTGCTTTCCAAAGTTATTCACATATTTAAAAATATCACCGATACGGTAGTTACTCTCCACTTCAGTATTTACTTACATTCAAAGAGCATTTGCTGTTAACACAGTTTATGCAATATAGTGTAAACAGAACATTAAATAAGATTAATTTTAATGAAGAGACTTTTAAAGACAGCTCAAGGGAGAAACAGAGGATCTAATTCCGTTTATGAAGTACACAACTAAGAATGGGCCTTGGTACCACTATAATTCTATTTCTCCACTGGCAAATGAAAGGTCAGGATAGAGCTGGAATACATTTATATGTTATTGTAATATGTCTTCAGTTTGTTCATTGAAATTTCCAACACACATCTCTGTGCCAGTGTTTATGGTGACAACACTTTGTTGAATGCAATATAGGTACAAGAAAAATAACTGTCTGAACCTTTGTCTGTTTAGATATTAGATGTGATCAGGACGTCAGACCTGCTCATACTACTTACGTTTCCAGTAGTACTTCAGTATCCAAGTATGAACTTGGAAATCCAAGGAAATATTTTTGCTGAACTGTTTTGTTACTTTGTCTTTCCACCTTCATTCTTTTTTTTTTTTTGTTCCTTTGTTTCTTTGTTTTTTTTCTTTGTTTGTTTTGTTTTGTTTCCTTGTCATATTCTGAAATACAGCATAAAATATTCAGAAGTGCCTAAGGGCCATAATAAAAAAATAAAAATAAAATAAAATAAAATAAAAAAAAGGACTGAAATATCTGTAGTGAGACTACAGACAGCTATAATGACGAGCGTGATGCTGAAAAGTCCTGTACAACCTCTGCAGGCATCATAATATTAAAATGTAAAGTTTTCTGGGCACTAGAAATATATACCTCAGAGTTCCTGAATCTTTACAGGGTTAGGTTCAGCATCTGAGTTTTTCGTGGATATAGAAATCAGATGGTCCTCTGCCTAAATCTCTCTGGAGTTGGCTTTGGGATGCAATCTCAGAGTATGCATAATACAAGAGAAATAAAACTGATATCTTTCAAACTGCCTTAGTATTTTCTGCTCTCTTTTGAAGTGTTGGTGTAAGAGAAAGAACCCTTTATTTTTTATATCTTGATCAGAAATTTCACCAGGTTGCTTCTTTCCCTATTTCCATTTCTTAGCTTAGTGAAGAAGACTTGCATCACTAGTTGACACACGAGATGGGGTGATCACCTTCTCTCCTCCTTTGTAGAAGCCATAATACAATTCAGACTTAGATTCATTTGACTAGATAGAGGGAGTTAAAGAAGCTATAGGCCAGCAATTACTGTGATCTGGAGTCCTTGCTTTCAAGAACTGATTGGTATTTTAAATTAGACTTTCCTGGCCTCCCACTTGATTTATCTGAAGAAACAAGCTTTGTTTTGATCTCTCTTAAGCACTGAAGAGGCATCCTCTGTTTATATTTTAATGACTTGTGGGGGAATTAGTTTTGTAAATCACATAGGAACTTCTAAGTGTTTACTTCTATACATTAAGCTATAGGATAGGTACTCATTTGGTTATACTAATCATGAGCAAAAAAAAGGTGTTGTCATATTGAATCTAATAGTAAAAATGAATTATTAATATTTATAATATATATAATAAATTTATAATAAAGTATTGGTTCTTTTTTGAATCTTCATAACCATTCACCTTAGATCATTTATATTTTCTCTCTCATTTTGCTGTATGGATCTGCTAATGGTGCAAGAACATCACAGAGTGAAACCCAGACTGCTGTATGCTGCAGAGACAGCAACATGAGTTCCTAGGTGTTTCTTTTCAGAGAGGATGAGCAGTAGCCAAATTACTCACCTTGATCACAGAACTGGCACTGTCTGATGCTTGAGCTTGTCAGCTTCAGGTAGAGAGGAAGGACAGACTGAATTTTTTTGTGTGTGCAGAGGGGTGGTGATAGTGATGGGAACAGTATGGGACCTGACTATTTCTAGCAATGTATAAACCATACAAATAAAGATTGGGGTGGCAATAACTTTCTGAGCAAAGCTTGCCTGAGGCTTGAATGGTGACAAAAGGAGTAGTCCTGTCCTAAGAGAACGGCTCCTTCAATTGAGTCACTGTTGAGGTTTTTGCATTGATTCACATATTTTGTTTTCATGCCATTAATAAAAATGCAGAAACATGTTAGTTGGAGAACTTTCCTTTACAAGAATATCTCTTTTATAGCTAAAAGCAGTGACTCAAAAGTTTATAATTTCTCATTAGACTGAGTAAATGAATGGGACTTCCTTTGCCAAAATTTTTACAGAGACTGTACTTTAACTTTTTGTTGTTGTGAATATTCAAAGCTGTATTAATTTCCTAATAATGAACAAGGGTTAAAAAGTTTTCCACAGCAGTAAGTGATGCACAGTGGAAAACTTTTGCTAGGCCAGAAGCTTTGATTTCAAATAAAACTTTTATTCTTTAATACTGTCTATGTTAGTGGGGGGTATTCATTACTGATAGTGAAGGACAGCAAGAAGTTTCCATCCTGTGTGCAATCATTGTAAATAATAATTATAAAAAGACCTACGACGCTGAAATAAAAGTTGTGCTGCATTTGTATTTTTTGAGAGCAAATTTTAGCATGAGCCCCTCAGGATTCACATAAGCAAGGCCAATATAGGATTACTGCTGAGATTTGACTACTCAATGGCTTCAATACGGCAGGGAACCAATTTGAAGGGAAAAATGATTTTACAAAAAAAAAAAAAAAAAAGCAATGAAGTCAGGGAATTTGAGAGCAAAATTTACAAAATGATTTCTCATGCAGTTCACCCCTGTGTCATTCCCTCCCTTGAGTATCAGGCAATGTTATGAAGTGTGTTGCTATAACAACACTAATTAATTATAGTGGGATTTCATGTGTTGCAGTAAAAACTCAAGCCACAGTAGTCCTATTTTATGTCATAGCCAGTGGTGTAAAACAGAGCTGTATGATACTGCGATCAAACATAGTGCAGTAATTACCAAGAATGGCTAGCTTGTGTTGAGGCAGTGCATACATATCTACCTTTACGTTTTGGATACATGAATGATCCTCAAAAATACTGACACATTTCACAGTGTATATTAGAAAGCAAGTTGAAACTGTGTGAAATTTGTGCAAAATGGTAAAGACTTTGCAGAGCTACCTCTCTTAAAGATCGTGTTTGTCATGCATCCAGACTTCTGCTGAATCAAACTTAGAAGTTAAGGTACACCAGGATTTCTGAAGTGAGTGTGAAATCTAACTTGTGACAGATGGTGATTGGACCATTGCTGGTCCAATCATAAGATTGAAACAATTAATATGAATTATTACATATCCAAGAAATATACCTGAGAATAGCATTATCAAGGTCTCTAATCAGGCTTCACTATGCTAAGATATTACTACAGCCATAAAGATACATGTTTGTTCAGGGAAAGCTGACGGTCCCTTTTCATGATTGTTACCAATATTTTTTGTTGATATTTTTTGTTGTTTTGTTGTTGTTGTTTATTTTTGTGATTTTTTTTTTTCTAAAAGAACTTGTGCTGGGAAAGGTTTAGATAAATACTGCTCACTATATAGATTAATGCTTATGGAAGAAATAACAAATATCAGGACTGCCCATAATACATTTACATGCCAGTGGCTGAAGCACTGAAAGATAGAGGAGAAGGTTCATATGAAAAATCATGATGCCAAATTGATAAAATATATTTGATAAAATATAAATATATCCCTTTAAGTGATGCTTTTTCATTTTTTAATATATTATTTAGGATGAAAATCTACGGTGATCTTTCTATATATAGGAACCTACATTTTCACTTGTTGAAAGTCAAAATAGCTATTCTATGTCTTTTTTTCATGATAGCATGACGCACAGCTGTTCTGGAAAAAGAGCGACAATAAGCAAAAAAAGACACACAGATGCTTGTTTTTCTGCTTTCTGCAATCTCATTAGACAGTCGTGGGTACATTTTGGGTTGCAATGTTCAGCAACATTACAGCCTAAGTTTTCATTTACACCAGTGTAAGAGGAAGAAGCTAACCAAAAGTGATAAAGCAAAAATAAGGCAGAAGCCTGTAGAATAACACTGTAAGTTTTAGTACTTCTTTGCTTATGCATTGGACATTAATATGGGTGTGATCCATTTTCAGAAATGATGGATACCTCACCATTTGTTCAATGCTAGCTCCAAAGGATGTAGAAAGACACTGTCTGGATAGAAATAAAAACTCTGAGGGTCATTTAGAAATCTAGGGTAGACCATAGAATCATACAATTGCTTAGGTCAGAAAAGACCTCCAAGATCATCAAGTCCAACTGTTAACCTAGCACTGCCAAGTCTACCACTAAACCATGGCCCTAAGCACCACAACTACAGATCTTTTGAATACCTTCAGGGATGATGACTAAACTACTTCCCTGGGAAACCTTTGCCAATGCTTCACAACCTTTTCTGCGAAGATATTTTTCCTAATAGTCAACCATTGTGACACCACTTGTGACCAGCCTCCAACTGGATTTAAATCCATTCACCACGGCTCTTCTCAGATTTAATGAATTATAGTTTATCAATGGAGATACTTTAATGAAGCACATGTGTTATTATAACCTACTGCAAAAGTAAAGTAAACATATTGGCTGAAATTACCAATGTTCCCTCAGCAGCTTCCTAGAACAGCTTTTCATTACTATGTAAAAAATATATCAATTGTGCTTTTCATTGAAGTTACATATTCTGACCTTTTTAAAGTCATACAGGTCTGGAGTATTCTGACTGTAAGTTTGCACAAGCCTTTTTGTGTTAACTGTGAAGAACAAATGCTGCCAATTCTGGTCCATTTATAAGTTTGTGTGAATTACTATAACAGTTATAGCGTTGCTTCAGGATATTCAGAACCATCATACAAAGACTAATCATTAGATTTCACATCAGAACTGTTGTTATCCTTGTTAATGAGAGGGTACGTTTCTTCATTTGTCCAGGTGGTGAGTTTCAACTATGTTTGGACACTTTCTCCACCTGATATCACAACAAACAGATCAGTTTATTTGTATCTGATTTCAGATCACAGTAATCAGAGCCAGCAACAAATCTAGGGAATAAATAAATACATAAATAAATAATCAAGGGGCAAGTTTCCAAAGGCCAAAAACAAAGATGCTTGTTTTGCTAGGAGAAAAACCTCTATATAATTCATTAATTCATTAATGAATATCAATGTTGACTGGATATTTTAAGGTACTGGAATGCATCATTCCAGTGATGGATATGACTAGAAACACTGACCATCATGAAAAGTATACTGTATTCTAGTAAATGTTTATTTCCTGAGACCAAATTATGGAGCAAGCTCCTTCGGGGGGGAAAAAAAAAAGAAAAAAGAAAAAAGAAAAAAAGAAAAAAAAAAGACTTTCAGCAAAACTTAAAAGAGGATTCTAGTCTTTTGATCAAAATACCTGGAGTGTTTTTCCAGTGGAAAGGGTATGAAGATGACAAATTAATAGTCTTTTGTCTTTGTGCTGTCACATTATCCAACATGTACATTAAAGACTCTTTGTTCATTTATTCAAATGACATCTGTCTCAGTATCCATGCTTGGCCATTCTCAGAATTAAACATTGAATACCAGTGCTAGAGGTGCCTTCATCTTCAGCCAAGGACAATGAAAATGATACTTAATATGTTTATCTTGTCTAATATTTCACCTGTTATCCAGTTTTAAATGCGTTTGAATCTTAAGATACTTTAGCATATGGCATCCTGAGATTTTACAAATGCTTAAAAAGTCCTTGTTGCCAATGTTAAAACTGACTGTGAACTTCTCAATAAGCTAGCTGTCTGAGCATGAAATAAATATGCTTGCATGATCCATCTTATCTGCCACTGATCGTTCAATTTCAGATTATAACCTGCAAGGGAAATGTTCTGTTTTTGCTGTTGTTATTAGCGGTGGTTGCTTGCTTGCTTTGCCTTTTTTTTTTTTTTTTTCATTTTATTTAACTGAAAATGGATTCATTGTTGTCTGTCTTACTGAAAAGTTTCCTGATTTTGACCTTTCACACTACCACACTAGGATAAGCAACTCACGGAATAGAACACATTTACATAAAAGGGGGAAATAATTCAACCTGCCGTGCAACTTGGACAAGAGAAAGCCATGAAACAGCACTTTGTAGAGAAGTGCCCTCTCTGGAGCTTCAGTAGCATCCAATTGACTTTGAACACTTCCAGTGAAACACCTGCCACTTGGCTCAACAAGTCCTGCATTCACTAGGTACACAGATAAGCCAGGATGCACTTTTACTGTATGGATGATATTTTTTCAGTCTGCAATATATTAAATTCCAAGCCACAAATGTATTTGTTTAATTCTATTTAAGTTAACAATACTTTATTTTCCTTCTATTCTTCTGTATAAGGAGATTATTTTCTGAAAACTACATATTCTGGTATAGATTGATGAATCTGCTACAGATGAGCAAGAAGCCCTAGGTGACCCATTTACCCTTCCACAGTAGGGTAGCAGCTGCCAAGTGCCCCCACTCTGTGATGGCTTGTCCTTCTTCTCACCTTGTCATCAAGCCAAGACTGCACACTGTAGGAGCACAGGTAAGCATCTGCCTCTCTAATCACTGCCAACAGCTCTCTATTATCAGCTGCTGGGGTTGCTTCAAAGAAATGTGCACAACTTCCTCCAGATGCATATACCAAGTGTTTTTATGTCTGTAACAAATTCTGCCTTTGCAACACAGGGAAAACTCAAATGTCAAATCGGTTTCCAAAGTTGTATTTCAGCTCACCATGAAACATAGTACGTTTTAGTGAACTTTTTTTCCCACCTTAACTAACAGACATTCCCAGCTTGACTAAGTGCACAAACTTCATCTAAATAATAGAAATATCTTTTCTGATGAGATCACGTTTTTCAACATAAAATTAAAATGATGAGATCAGCAGCAATTGGTTGTCATTAAGAACTTATCCATTGTTCCTTTGATAAATGGAGAAGGATCCTTCTTTGTCTGCTATGTCTCTTCAGGTATAGCATAATTTACTTCAGATATTTAGAAAAATAATTATCCAAGCTGATTTATTTGTCTGCGATCATGTAAAAAGTGTCCATGTACTCCTTTCTGCTTTCATACAGTCCTGCTGACTTCATGCAATTGTAAGAGCTGGTACCAGCAGACTGCTATGCAAAATAGAGGTCTTTGGAATATGAAAAATATATATATATATAAAATAAATTGCAAGAAGTTCCTACTGTAAAAACAACAACAATAAACCCTCAAGAACCTGAAATTGAAACCCAAAAATCTCAAGTAATGAGAAAGTATAATGAAAAAGAATCTCAGGAACAACCTGATTTCGATATCTGTTTTCCACATAAAAGTCAAATTGAAATAATGATTTAATTATTCTAACCTAACTGTTATGCCACCCTAGCCATTCTTCAAAAGCAGAATGATTTTTTTTTTTTTTTTAAGTAAAGGAACTGTTAGACTGTTAGTACTTGTGCAAGAATATATGCAAAGTCTTTATTTCCATCACAAAAGAGACTATAACCTAACAGTCTTCCTCAACATATAATGTAAAACATTCTGCTTGTTATCATCATCATGATTTTTTTTTTTTTACAACACAAAGTCCCATATCTCGCCAGATGACAAATCACACAATAAGTACAGTTTGAATCATCTTGATACACACTTCTGCCCAGCAATTTTTCAGACACTCATTTTGATATACTCAAAATGATTGGAAACATTCAGTGAAAAGTTTTAGTATTGAAACTGTCAAAATCTACGGCAAAAGAACAAATGCAAGAAATATTTTCATAGGCAGAGTTTTAAAATTTAGTTACATTTCAGAATGATCAGGGAGAACTAAGAATTTCTCTTCTTTCATCTCCATTTTACAAAGAAGCCACATTTCTGAAACAGTTGATGAAGACTTTTGGTATTTTTCTTTGCAGTATTTGGTGGCTTTGGGTTGATACACTGACTGCTGTGTATACCCATTTACCTATCAATTAGAAGTACAGAGGCTGTCAGAGTTTGTCACAGCTTTTAATTATTACCATATTAAGGGTCATAGAACATAAGGTACTTTGTTGATTATATGGTCAATATTCAGCTCTTTGTGGTGATATCAGTAATGAATATACAAGCATTTTTTCTTACAGTCTGCCAGGATATAGTGAAATGTAAACATTGGGCATAGACAATTTCTTTATCACTTTGAAGAGAAAAGACATTCTTTGTGAAGCTTGACAGTGTTGGAAATAAGTTTTATGTACTACACAGTATGGTTAAAAATTGCCTTATATTTTTCTGCTTTCTATAATTTACAAAGAAAAAAGAATACATTTCTATTTTTTTTCCCCCTATTTTTTTCTGCTTTCTGTAATTTGCAAAGACAAAAGGATAAATCTTTTTTCCCCCTAAGTTTAATCTCCTTTAAGCACATACTTGTTTATAATTGTGAATATACTGTTATATTTGCAGCACAGTTAGAATAGTTCTGCAGTTTTTTTACTACTGCTACTACTACTATTTATTATTTTATTATTATTATTATTATTAATGTTTAGAAAATGAAAAATTATTGTCAGTAAAAAAGCAGCCCTCCCTGAACTCTTACATATGCTGGATAAAATCATTCTTATTACGATTTCTCAAAGCTCTTATCTTAAATTTGAGTTTATTTTGTGTAGGAATACATTAACATGGATAGGTATCCAGGTCTCTCTTAGAGATATTGATAGATGGTATCTGTTTCTGAAGTTTCAACTTTTCTAACAGGAAGCAGGTGTAGCCTGGAAACAGGTGGTGTCTCTTTTGTTAATTCACTAGCACAACAGATGCTTTTTCCTCAATGCCATATTTCCAAGTGGAAAGGTTGAGTTCCCATAATATCTGCCTTCTTCAGAACTTTTATTATTGTGTTAATACTTCTGGTTAAACACGGCTAATAATGTAGGGTCTCGGTATCATTACCTGGGTTTTGTTACAGCTCTATAGAGCAGAATTAAAGTGTGAGTAGCCTAAGACAATTTTCTTTCCTTACCAGGCATGAGGGAATAGACCATAAAATGTTAACATGAGCTCCAGTAACTTGGTAGCAAAATAAAACAAAGCAAAAATTATGATGGCATAGTCCACTGTTCATTTCTATATAATTCATGCAGAAACAGTTGTTCACAGGACCATATGTATGAGACATAGTTTCCCCTAATGGACATAGTGATTTTCGTCAAAGTTGTTTGACTCGTAAGAATTATCCCAAGAGTTGATACATTATTCTTTTGTTTTAGAATTCTCAGAGAATAAAAAGGAACATATTCCTTTATACTTTTTTCCTAATAATTGTTATTAATTTTTAAAAAACTAATAGTGAAGTGAACCAAAAGCCAGTAAATAAAGCTATGTATGAGCTTATTCTAATTGTTATTACTTACATTGTGTTGCTGGCTGTCTGCTGAGACAAAAGAACATCATGTGAGGGAGCATAGCCAAGTAACATTACATCATATCAGCAAAGGGAGAGTTCGGTCAGTGGCACTCGGCAGGATGGAGACCAGTGACTGCAGACAAAAAATAATGGGTGTCAAAAGAGCGAAAAGGCAGAAGGGCAGCGTTCAGACAAAGCCTGGACAAAAAAGTTGTCTCAGTGGGTAGGCAATGAATTACTTGAGTAAGGCTCAGGACAAAGCAGGTATTTTTTGTTTTAGTGTTTTTATTTTTTATTTGTTTGTTTGGTTTGTTTTGTTTGCTTTGTTTTTCTTACATACACATTTCAGGATACATGTTCCTTAACAAAACTGTTTAAAAAATGTAAATCAAAAAAAGTAAAACATGAAGAAATTTTAAATCAAAGGTAGCAGTTCTCTAATGCTACGGGTTAGGTGATGCATTTTTCTTTGTCAATATCTTCTCTGGTCTTGAATACTTAGGGGGGGATTTATTTGTTTGCTTCCTTGCCAGCCCCTCCTATTTGCTCGAATTCTTTGTCCATTCTTTTTTTTTTTTCTTTTTTTTTTTTAATATATATGTATATATATATATGATTTAATATGCAAAGATTCCGATATGGTTGAAGGAAATGAAGAGTGATGGCAGGAACGTTTTTAGATGATGTAGGTGAGTTTGCTTTGTACATGCACAACCAGAAAAACTATGAGGAATGATTATGTGACACATTTTAGCTCTTCAAACAGAATAACACTTCTGTCTTTGTACCTACTCTGCCACCCCTATAATAATCCAGTACTTGAAAATAAATTCATCTTCTACTTTTTTTTTTTTTGTCCTTAGAAAATAGTTCATGATTTCTCAAGCATGAATTATCAGTGGCCCTGCTGTTTTATGCATTCATCTCAAAGATATCTTAATGAGACCTCCTACATGGCATTTTTCTTATGTTGTACTCAGATTCTACTCATATTTTTCTTCTTTGGATGTAGATATTAAAATATTTATGTATTGTCAATTTAAACTTTTTAAAGACAATAAATACTTGCTATCACTTTTTAAGCATTAGCTATTTCATAACACAGATCATCAAAATAAGAATCACCTTTTCAAAAAAAAAAAAAAAGAGCACAAAAAACCATTTACTTTCTGAAAAACAATTGTAATTACTGTTTTTCTTTTTCCTAACTTGATTTATATTTGCAATACATATTTCCAAATAATACTGTGAAGGAAGAACTAAAATACTGATAATCTCAGGTCAGAACAGGAGGTCTTTCACTCACTGTTTATACAGTTAAAGGCACAACTGAGCAAAAGAGAAGGTGTTCTTCTAGTGTACCAGCAACAAAACAATGGGGATGTAGCCTTTAATATGGAAAAGAGGATTAGCTGTCATCAGTTTCAAGACCATATCAGAGGGAAATAATGGTCAACCATCGTTATGTAAAGTGTTTTATTATTTTATTGATATTCTATCAACAAATTAAAATGTATCACATACAGGTTGAAAGATTTGCAACAGGAACCATGAAATCAACACAGAGTCCCTTCATCATTTTAGCACATGTCAGTGCAGTAACTTCCACTTAAACAAAATTAAGCTGTGTTAGTTGCATAGTTTTTTTTTTTTTTTCTGTTCTATGACAGCATTTAAAATCTGTAATCTAGTACCATGTCCCTAATGTGTAAGACACTAAATATACAATAAAAGAAAGAAAGTTCTTATCCATAAGTACTAAAGCTTAATAGGGGGGATAGGGGACAAACAAAAAATATAGAAAAAAAAAATACAGGTTGAACCAGAGAAGGGAGTATATGGTGTTAAAAAGTGTCATTGATTAGCGTAAGCTCTTTGCAGAAGCAGTTTGTGATTTTTGTCTAGTGATTTTATCAGGCAAATCTACATTCTTCCCTTGTTAAACTTTCTTTTGAAATTGTAGCTCTTGCATTTGTTATTGAGGCAGCAAATATCTTATTTGAAGACTTCCAAAACTAAAAACACAACCTTATTTTTCTAGCCTTTTTCCTTTTCATTAAAATTGTTACTGTCAGATTTGTTTCCAGAGCAGTTAATTCTAAATTACTGCTCTGAACATTTCAGATTCTGTCTTCCTGCAATCTGGTCAAAGAAGACTGAAATCTGATTTTCTTGAGCGCTGCAGCAAGTCACATTGAGGTATTAGTCTTTTCAGTTTCTGAAACAAAAATAAATTTACTTTATACTTAAGATTTTTTTTTTCCTTCTCAATCTTTCCATGTCGTGAATCACAAAAAAAGAATTTGAAGAAAAAAGTGTATTGAATTTCAGTGTAAGGCACAGTCCAATTATTTCTGCAAGTACATGTCCTCAAGACATTGTGTCGATGAATGACTGAAAGAATGATGACACAAGGGATTGGTAATGACATCTGAAATCTTCTCCTCAGGATAATAGTTCCAGCCCACTAGTCTTTAGTAGTGCAAAAGTTGTTAATTACTACAGGATCTTTCATTTCCAGAAAACTGTTCTCTGACTCTACCCTCGCGGATAAGTGGCCTCATTGCAAACTACTCTCATCCTTAAATGTGTTTTAACAGAGGACATGGGGCAAGCAGAGGCCCACAGTGTGGGACTGCAGAGCCATCCCAGCTCCCAGGTTCTACTGCCTGTTACAGCAACGTAACAACTGAACATCCCAGAGATACACTTTGGGTTCCAGACTACACAATTCTTTATCGCCTTTCTGTGCTATTCCTGCATTTTGGACAGTGAGGTATCTGCACCTCACAGGACAGCTTATTCACCCTTTTTCACTACAGGGCTTTTGAAGGTGGAGCTGATCAATAGTTATTTTCTTATTTAAAGTATATTTTTCCATTTAAAATGGCCTTTGTCTTCAAGGTAAACCTTTCTGTGAGGACAGCTTTTAAGATTTGCCTGTATATGTATGTTTTTCAGTCTTTTGCTGAAAAAAAAAAGTAAAATGGTGCATAATCTTCTTCACTAAGGCCTTGAAGTCTAAAAATATGAGTACAATCTGAGCACAACATTAGAAAAAGGGAGGTCTAAACAAGAGAAAATGGAGATGAATTTGAAAATGCAATTCTGAACATCTTTTTTTTTTCTACTTTTTTTTTTCCACCCCGCCCCCCAACAAATGTTTATAGAATCAGAGAACCATAGAATGGTTTGGGTTGGGAAGGACTTTAAAGATCATCTAGTTCCAACCCTCCTGTCATGAGCAGGGACACCGTCCACTAGATCAGGTTACCTCAAAGCTCTATCCAACCTGTCCCTGAAAAATTACAGGGATGGGGCATCCACAGCTTCTCTGGAAAACCTGTTCCAGTGCCTCACCACCCTCTGAGTAAAGAACTTCCTAATGTCTAATCTAACTCCGCCCTCTTTTAGTTTAAAGACCTCCTATAACTACACTCCCTGACAAAGCGTCCCTCCCCAGCTTTCATGTAGGCCCCCTTTAGGCATTGGAAGGCTGCTGTAAGGTCTCTCCAGAGCCTGCTCTTCTCCAAGCTGAAAAACCACAGCTCCTTCAGCCTGTCTTCATAGGAGAGGTGCTCCCGCCCTCCTAACACCTCTGCGGTCCTCCTCTGGACTTGTTCTAATAGATCAGTGACCTTTTTGTGCTGGGGGCTCTAGAGCTGAACACAATACTCCAAGTGGGGTCTCACAAGAGCAGAGTAGAGGGGGAAGATCACCTCCCTTGACCTGCTGGCCACACTTCTTTTGATGCAGCCCAGGATACGGTTGGCTTTTTGGGTTTCAAGTGCACATTACTGGATCATGTTACATGGTACACAGGGACATGGTTTAGTGGGTGATATTGGTGGTAGGGGGATGGTTGGACCAGATGATCTTGGAGGTCTTTTCCAACATTAATGATTCATGAGTCTATGATTCTATGTTGAGCTTCTAATCAACCAAAACCCCCAGGTCCTTCACCTCAGGGCTGCTCACAGTCTATTCTCCGCCCAGCCTGTATTAGTGCTTGAGATTGCCCCAGTGCAGGTGAAAGACCTTGCACTTGGCCTTGTTGAACTTCATGAGTTTTGCACTAGCCTACCTCTCAAGCCTGTCAAGGCTCCTCTGGATGGCATCCCTTCTCTCTAACGTGTTGACTTAACCACACAGATTCGTGTTATCAGCAAACTTGCTAACAGTGCACTCAATCCCTCTGTCCATGTCACCAACAAAGATGTTAAACAGTGCCAGTCCCAATACTGACCCCTGAGGTACACCACTTGTTACTGATCTTCACTTGGACATTGAGCCACTGACCACAACTCTTTGAGTGAGACCATCCAACCAATTCCTTTCCAACTATCCATCCATCAAACCCATGTCTTTCCAACTGAGAGACAAGGATATCATGTGGGACAGTGTCAAATGCTTTGTACAATCCAGGTACATAACATCAATTGCTCTTCCCCTATTCATTTCCAAGAGTCCGTCCCCTATTCATTTCCCCAGTTCTTTTCCAACAGTCCATCCATCAAACCCATGTCTTTCCAGTTGAGAGAGAAGGATAGCAGATGGGACAGTGTCAAATGCTTATTACAATCCAGGTAGATGACATCAGTTTCTCTTCCCCTATTCATCAGTACTGTAAATCCAAGGTTATCTGGGGTTTTGAAAGAATTTAGTAACACAGACATAGAAATATAACACATACAAATGGTTTTTTGTTTGTGTTTTTTGGTTGTTGTTGTTGTTTATTTATTTTTATTTCTGTTTTCCAAAAAACACCCTTCTACTTCACTCATAATTTTGGAGTAGATTTATCTTTACCTCTTAAAATGCTGAAAGAAATTTGTATATAACTGAGAATATGGGGATATATATAAAATTGATATAAAACATTCAGTGTAAAATTATAGCCTCTAGCAATTTGGCTCATCTTCAGGTTTACAGTTCTTCCAAAGCTTCTTTTTACCATTGACTTCAACAAAGTGAAGTGAAGATTCTACCTGCTTTAGTTTGGACAGGACATTTGTTTTCCGTGGAATTTTTACTGACACATAGCTCCATATCATCACTGACTGGATGCCCATGTAGATTTTGGGGCAAATTTTTGTAAGACATTTGCATTTCTAATTGGAATTTTTACAAGCAGGAATTTCAATAGTTGAAGTTTAATTAGCTGTCCCTCTTCTTCTCCCAGATTTTGAATAAACAATTATTTTATTCATTTGATTTTATTTAGAGAAATGATTTTCTGTATTGTGCCTTCTTTGAATCTGGTAGATAATTCCATATTCTGTTTTACCTCTTCCTTCGCTGTAACCCTAACAATGAGGTGGCCTTTAAAGCTTTCTGGAAGTACATGATTTTGCTGCAACTTCAGTGAAGCATAGAATCATAGAATGATTTGGTTTGGAAGGGACCTTAAAGATCATCTAGTTCCAAATAGAATGTTGTGTTATTATTGACTCCAGCAGAACAAAAGTCACTAATCCAGACCAGAGGCCACTAGACCAGGTCCAGAACATACAACAAGCCCTTGTTTTATCAGAAACACCATGGCAGTAATGACCAGGACATTGGTCCCATTTTAGGGTGCAAGAATGGAAAGTAATGTTGTGGGAGGGATAATACATCATCAAGACTGCATGAGAGGAAGGTCTGTATTTTGACAGAAAAAAAGTGTGCTTCAGCCTCTGATTCTTTCCTATCACTATTTTTACATGGTTTGTTATGTTGAAGTTGAAATACTGCTGGAAGCTGTATTCAATTTTGTTATGGTAAAGACAGTTAC
Organism: Anser brachyrhynchus; assembly: GCF_964034855.1. NCBI lineage: Eukaryota > Metazoa > Chordata > Aves > Anseriformes > Anatidae > Anser > Anser brachyrhynchus. The sequence goes on along the minus strand of NC_137694.1, from coordinate 178,362,099 downwards.
TATGTGTTCTTGTCTGTATCTTGGTTATAGCGATGTTGAGGACTGTATGCTTTGGTTTTAATTTTGTATATTCTCTACAGTCGTGGAAGATGAAATGTTATAGGGAATGATTGTATGTTATTTTAGCATAGATTTCACTGCTGAGCTAAGGAAATTCCTGCTTCTGAGCTGAAAGAATGTAAGATACACATAAGCATCAAAAAAAGAGAGACATGAGAGAATTTTCAGTAATGGATCATTGAAGACAAGAATAAGGATTTAGAGAGTGATTGTGAAAGGAAGTCAGAAACCAGTATGGAACTCAGGTAATGGAAAGACATCATGGAAAGAGGACATGAAGAAACAGCTTCTAGCTATAAAGTGTTAGAGGGACTTAGGGGAGGGAAAAATGTGAGAGTTAAGAAAGAATAAATCTGCAGGGGGAGAAAGAACTCAGATATTGACTGAAGATTAACAATAGGGGAGGTGAGCTAAAGGTGGGCTTCGATTGTAACTGATAAAAAGAACTGACAATACTTTTTTGTTTTGTTTTGTTTCCTTGCTCTGCCTCTTATGCTATCTTCTCACTTACTCCCAGCAGAGTTTTGCCTTGAAAGGTTATGAGAGATTTCATGTGGCCTATGAGCTTCCATTACAGTTACAATTTGAAAAACACTGAAACATTACTGTGAGGGTCTTCAGTTGACAAAGGTGCAGTAGATATTAGCAGTGTCTCAACAGACTAATGAAATTAAGAAGCAAGGTGAAATGGGGAGAAAATTTGAAAGGAGAGTACCTCCATAAACTAGGCAAACTTAGATAACTAGCAGATTTATTATATTTCAGACCTCAAAGAGCACTATGTATAGGCACCTTGATTTTAAATTATTTGAGTATCTCCATAACTGGGGTGGGGGGGTGAGGGGGTGGCGAGGGGCACAAAAAAAAAGTTCACATTTATGAGCTGTTCAACATATTTTATATGCCACTCTCTCAAGTAATTTTCATTTGCATAGACATGTGCAGATTCATTTGCAAAGACATCAGCTAGATGCTTGTCAGGATCATTTAATTGCTTGAGTGTCAAGCCTTCAGCCAGGGAGTCATATACAACCACATGCACTATTTAATATCTCTGGCAAGAGCATGGATTGAAATCTACAACTTTCCATTAATCATGCTGTAGTTCACAAACCATTCACCACAGTCATCAATCAGATCTATATGTGTAGTTTAATTTGTAAAGGGTGTATTCATGGACCATATTTAGTTAGTTATATTAAGTTATATTAAGTGTGATAATTTCATATCCCAATCCTTCTCCAAATTGTAGACAATTTTTATCAGTGCAGACGTTGATGGGATCACTGTGGTCATCAGAGTCTTAGGGAAAATAGTGTATTACTATTTTTTTTTTCTGGAAAAAGGGAAAAGTGATGCTATAGAAGACTACTTCTGGATGTGCTGTCTACTCTTTGTTCTTCTAATGTTTCTTTCATTTTGAAATGTGTACATCTGTGTAAGTTTTCAGTTTAGGGGACACTGGCCATGACAAGATGTTTAGTTCCAGATAACTGGCTTTGATTAAGGGTTCAAAAAAAAATTTTTTTTTTTCCTCATTAGATATTGCTGTCACAGAAATTGGAGCTTTTGCCATTTATTTCTACTGCATGAGGTGGGCCATTAAACCAGTATTCAACCAAGTAGTTTATGGTGGGCAGTTCTTTCAATGAGGAGGTTGAGCTGTGCAGAGACACCATACTGTAAATTGTCAATACAAGTCTTCACTGGACTTTTATGGACAATTAAAATGGTGCAGAGATGAAATTTTATCATTTGCCATAGAGCTAGGGGATTTAACTAAGCTACAGCTGAAGTCGCTTTAAAAGACAATGTGGAAGGTAATAGTTTATGTGTTTATTCATTTATTTTTACATATTTGTGTTATGTTACTATGGTTTTAATTCTTTCCATGTATATTAAAGATTTTCTAACCCATTTACTGTTCAAAGTGAATCCTGGTCCTTCTATTTTCAGCTAAGTATAACTAGAAATGGAGGGCAAAACATTTCCAAAGGACCACAGGTGGACAAAAACAATTTGTTTCAACTCAGAAAGTCATCAGCCTGAAGTACTAAAGCTTTGCTTCGAAGCATCCCGTCCCAGTGCTCTGAGAAATATTTCTAAACAAATTATTTATATTTATATTGTCTGTCTCTCACCCTGAAGTTTTTTTATTTCAAAAAGTAGAGGTTTAAGTTATTTTTATTTATAATCTAACTTTTAAAATTCTAATTCTTAGCAGTGGTTGTGATGTGCTTAACTCAGAGGAAAACTTCAGACAGATCCACTTTGATGCTCTCTGGTTTTGGGTCTTTTTCACATTCACTTACCAGCAATGAATTTGAGAGTCCAGATGAGTGGAGTTGCCAAGCTTTCAAAAAGATAAAATAGAAGTAGGGCTTTATTAATTTTATTTGCAAGCCAGATATAAGAGGTAGAGCATATGTGTATGAAATAGATTTATTTATAACTACATCGATACCTCTGGAAAGGAAAAACTGGTAACCTCTTTCACCAATCCAATTTACCCTTTCATCAAGTTTGTAGAAATAGGTTCCCAATGAACAGTTTTGGAAGTGCAAAATTTACCAAATTTTCAGAAAAGTACCTGGAAAAAAAGTTATATTGTAACATATTGAATCAAAATACATTACACTTAATCATCATAAGTGGCAACCACATCTTTGCTTCTTAAAAGGAATTTACTTGAATCATATCAAAGTAACAATCCAAAATGAAGATTGATCTGTGTAACTGTGATCCCTGTACTTGTCTGCCTGTCATGCTTTAATCCATAGCTATGAAGATGCAGAAAACAGATCAGCTGCCTGGTTATATTTTTTCCTAGTTATACTGACTCTTCATTTCTGTTTGACAGCAAGTAGTCCATAATTTTATCAAAGATGTGAATATGTAACAAGTAAAAAAAAAGCAAGAGAGAAGGGGCTAAATTCTTCAAAATAGAATGACCTCTTCATTCCTCATCATGTGTTTCTCCCCTTCTGTTTAAATAGTTTACTACCCTTTAAGTTAGGAAATTAAGTGGTTGACAGACAAATCCTGTCATTTGAAGGTACTAAAAAATATATACCCCTGAGATGCGAGGTTATTAAAATGTCTGTGTGGTACCTATTCCTCTAAAAAAGAGTGAAAAAAAAAATCTGCTCAAATAAATTGGTCGTTTAGGAAAGCCATGATTAATTAATAAAAACTAATCATATACCATATATTCCTATCAGCAAAATCTACATTTGCGATTTTATACACCATTTTTACTTCCTCAGTAAAACTCTCCAGTTCTATCAATGTTCAGAGGTGGACTGTCTTGGGAGATGATGAATATATATGCTCTAGAGATATCAGGTTATTAAAACTGCTGCAAAGCAATGAGCCTGAAGCCATGGCCATTGCTATTGCCTAGTGTGTGTCTGTGCTTTGGACACTACTTCTCCAGTTGTACCTCTGCTGTTCCTCCCATTGGTACATCTTTTCAGGCACTTGCCAGGAACTTTTCATTTTCTTCTGCTCTACAATATTTTCCCCTTGTCTAAGATTTTGTCTGTTCCTGTTTTTATTTTTTTCTCTTTCTCTTTCTCTTTCTCTTTCTCTTTCTCTTTCTCTTTCTCTTTCTCTTTCTCTTTCTCTTTCTCTTTCTCTTTCTCTTCTCTTCTCTTTCTCTTTCTCTTGTCTCTTTCTCTTTCTCTTTCTCTTCTCTTTCTCTTCTCTTTCTCTTTCTCTTTCTCTTTCTCTTTCTCTTTCTTTCTCTTTCTCTTTCTTCCTCTTCCTCTTCCTCTTCCTCTTCCTCTTCCTCTTCCTCTTCCTCTTCCTCTTCCTCTTCCTC